>NC_072411.2:95756818-96059848 GCF_028858775.2 Pan troglodytes
GAAGAATGTGTTTAAGGGAGTCATTGATACCAAACCAGAATGCAGGCCTAGCTCATATGGAAAAACAAAACAAAACAAAACATGGAAGTGTTTTAAACTTGATTTAGTGGGAGATAGAAATCAATCTTTTAATGAAAATCCAAAGCTAATATTAGAATAAAGCTGGATTATCAAGGATAAACCTTTTCTATAAATACTGTGTTGAATAAATATGTTGAGAATCAGTGTGGCATAGTGAAGAAAATCTAAAACTCTAATGTTAGATCTAATGGAATGGGAATCCTGATTTTGCCTCTTGAGGGGTTATCGAATTTACTAGAAGTATGTAAATAATCTGTACCCTCATTTCATATATAAAATGTGAATAGTAAACTCTCTTTTGAAATTTTCTAAGAATTAAACAAGGTAAAATGTAAAGTTCAAGTAAATGAGCTGGACTATAGAAAGTACTGTTCATTGCTGTTGTTCTTAATTATTTATATTTTAATAATAGCATAATTACTTTGTTTTTGTAGGGAACTACCCTTCAATATGCAGACCTGTGTCTACTGGTAGATAACCTTTACATTTTAGTCATACAGTTATGAACAAAAGCTGGATGTAGGAAAAATAATAACATAACCTTTATTGCTGTACTTATGAAATTAAAATTCTCTGAAGCCAAATTTTATAGTCCATTAATTTCATGTCCTTCTTTACAGAATGCCTGCAAGTTTAATGGCCAACAACATGTTTAGGTGCAGTGCCCTTTGTACTTAAGTGTGATGCCTTAGAAAGAATTGAGAAATATTCTAACCAGTGGACCTAAACACTGGAGACTGTTATATTGATTTAGTTAAAGTGGGTCAGAAATTAACTCCTGCCACAAAGTGAAGTATTTTGTTTGGTTTTGAAAAATAAGAAAAAAAATCAGGAATGTAGAATGCTACAATGCCAATACCAAGGAGAAGCAGTTAAAATAAGTTTCTACGTTGGTATCGGTCCTTGCTTCATTGATTTTCGTAACCTATCTTAGAAGAGGATGGCTTAGATGAAAATGCTGTAGCAGATCCTAGAAGGCTCTACAGTTTAACACTGTCAGTAAACCCCATATTTCACAGCTGAAAGTGAAGTTCTTTCTTGAGAGAGGTATGAAGAGTGCACCTCCATAACTGCTACAAGTGGTGAATAGTGACAGAATGATGAATAGTTGTTAGACTCCTCATTCTTTCAAATAACTAGTAATATCTGTACCTTAAGGTAGCAGTAAACAAAATGACTTCTTTGGTCATCATTATATTGCATCAACATGCATGACTAAATTTTATAATGAGGTTTGAATAATCAAAATTATGCATTTACATCCCCGTACTACATTAATTAATAATTTTTTTTCAATAGTTTTACCAGGTCCTAGCCTGAAAACACCAATATCAAGGTTTATTAACCAGATTAAAATTTACAGAATTAAGTTGGCAACAAAGGATTATACCCCAAAATCTTTTTGAAATTACGTTCAAAATAGGTTACTCTGTATGAAAGATAATGTATATAAAACATAATATTTTTGTTCCATACTGCATAGTATTATCTAATACTTTGGAGGAAATTAGTGAATGACTATTTGCTAAAATAATGAACTGATTTATTAACTGCTTTCTTGTTGGTTATCAACGTGTAAGTTATTGAGAAATAAAGGACATATTTAAGTAAAACCAATTTTCCCCCTGAGTACGACAGCCCTGGAATAAACTGCATTTGGATTTTCCAGTAGTTGGTTAAAAATTTTATTAAAATACACAACAAGTTCTCTTCTAATTTATTTCTACACCTCATTGTTTGTTTCATCTTCTTTTATTTTTTATTCCAATGAATAAATTCCAAGCATTTATTAGTGCCTTACATACACTAATTACTGTTTTTTGAATAAATACATGCTGTTGGGTAGAGTACAACACATGAGGGCAAAGAGAGGCTCGCTCTTTCTCTTTCATCAAAGTACTAACAGGAATTACCGGAACCTTTTCCTTATCTGAAAGACACTTGTAAACTCATGGTTTTCACTCTGTCTACATTTTCAAGACAGCCAAATATTCAACATTAAAACATGACTTTAAAGAAAATAGCAGAGTAAAAATTAAAATGAAATGTTATGGATCTAGTAGTTTTCAAGAAAGATTGTGGGCTGGGCATGGTGGCTCATGTCTGTAATCCCAGCACTTTGGGAGGCCTAGGTGGGTGGATCACCTGAGGTCAGGAGTTCGCGACCAGCCTGGCCAACATAGTGAAACCCCATCTCTACTAAAAATACAAAAATTGGCCAAGTGCGGTGGTGGGCACCTGTAATCCCAGCCACCTGGGAGGCTGATTCAGGAGAATCATTTGAACCTGGGAGGCGGAGGTTGCAGTAAGCCAAGACTGCACCATTGTACTCTAGCCTGGGAAACAAGAGCAAAACCCCATCTAAAAAACAAACAAACAAACAAAAAAACAAAAACAGAATGATTGTGAAGCCGGGGGCATGGTGGCTCTTGCCTGTAATCCCGCCAATTTGGGAGGCTAAAGCAGGAGAATCACTTGAGGTCAGGAGTTTGAAACCAGCCTGGCCAACATGATAAAACTCCATCTCTACTAAAAATACAAAAATTAGCTGGGCATAGCGGCACCACCTGTAATCCCAGCTACTCGGGAGGCTGAGCCACAAGAATCACTTGAACCCAGGAGGCGGAGGTCACCTGAGCTGGGATCACGCCACTACACTCCACCCTGGGCAACAGAGTGAGACTCTATCTCAGAAAAAAAAACAAGCAAGCTGTGAATGAAGGCTTTTTCCAATCAGTTAGGACATTAAATGTCTGAGTACTTTTTTGAGCACTCATTTCAATACCAGTCCTCCAAAATAATGAGTCTACTCTAAAAGAATATAAGTGGGAGCTAAACACTGAACACACATGGACATAACATGGAAACAACAGACATTGCAGGCTATTAGATGAGGTAGGAAAGGCAGAGGCTGTAGGTTGAAAAACTACCTGTTGGGTACTATGCTCACTACGTGGGAGCAAAATATCCATGTAACAAACCTACAAATGTATCTCCATATCTATAATAAAAGTGGATCCTAGGGAAATAGTTACAGAAATTTGGAAAGACAGTTCTGTAAGGATATTAATCACATTATTTGTTATTGCAAAACAATTGGAAGCAACCCAAATTTTGTCAGTGAAGTTTTGGTAAAATAAATTAAGATATATATGTAGGTATATATATACCTATATGTAGATATAGATATATACATACACATATGTATGTATGTATATATATACACATATATACATATATACTTTTGCATACATACATATGATATATATGAGATATATATACACATATATATAATACAACCTTCATTATTTTTAAAATTTTTTCCTAAAAAAAGACTTGCAGTGATTGAGAGAAAGATAAACTCTCAATATTTAATGCAATATTTTGAGGCTTTTTATTTACTATTTCATTGTCTTCTAGCTAAATTGCACATTCCATTGAAAATTTTAATAATCAAACAAATAAATTACTTGCCTAAAGGATTTTATGACCTGCGCAGTAAATTCTTTTATTCTGTTTATTTTCCCAGGCAGTGGCAAATACCCAGACCCTAGGTTTGTGCCTCAGGTATATGGTCTAATAGAAACTCTATTGCACAAAAATATGTTTTCCACAAAAATATGTTTTCCACAGTCTAAAAGGTCTCTGCGGGCAATTGTTCCTGGAAGAGCAACTCTCTGGATTTGCATTGACTTTCAATGATGTTTCCTGCAGGCAGGCAAGACTCTAAACACAGTTTCTCTCATCCAAGCATCTGGTAAATTTTATAGACAGTAGTTTACTGATCATTCTGCCATTGAGTAGATTATTACTGACTGGTATCTTACATTCTTTTATAATGCCCTCCTGTTGAGAAAATCTGGACATGTCAAAATTGAAGCATATTTAGATGTTAAGTGTGTCAGATAATATTAAACAAAAAATCAATAATACAAATTTAAGTTGCACAAGAATTTGAAATCAAACAGCAATGAAACACATAACTATTTCAGTGAAACTTTGAAACTCATACACACGAGAGAGTTTAAAAATTCTCTACTGCTTGTGTAAGAAATTACAACAAATTTAGTGACATAAACGAATGAATTCTCTCACAGTTCTGGAAATCAGAAGTTCTAAATCAGTTTCACTGAGTTAATGGCACGACTTATTCCTTGTAGAGGCTCTGAGGTGAAAATCCTTTTATTGGCCTTTCCTAGCTTCTAAAGTTTCTTTTCTCACATTTCTGGGCTTACCCTTCTTCCAACTTCAAAGCCAGCAGTATAACATCTTTAAATCACTACCTCCCTCTTAACATCTCTTCTGTCTTTCTAATTACTTCCCTCTTATAAGGACTCCTTTGATTAAATCAGAACCACCCACATAATCCAAGATAACCTTTCTGTCCCAAGGTCCTTAATCACACTGGCAGTCTCTTTTCCCATATAAATTAACACTAGTTTCTGTGGATTAGGGCAAAGACGTGGCATATTTATGGCCTACCATAAATCTTTAATATTAGAAATCATTATATATATTTTATGCATAATTTATACATATTTTGGACTATGTACGAAAATATAATTGAAACTCTTTCTACTCAAATATTTGACTTTCACTCAAATCTTGATATTTACTTGGCACTTATTTTTATTTTAATAATATCATGTAACAATTATTAATACTATAATATTTCATCATATTGCATAGGTTCAGCCTTTTGAGAAATGTTTAAGGTGTTAAATACTTATATTTAGATGACTTAGATGACAGAGCAAAATTTTTTCTTTTTCTTTTTTTTTTTTTTAGACAGTCTCACTCTGTAGCCCAGGCTGGAGTGCACTGGCATGATCTCGGCTCACTACAACCTCTGCCTCCTGGGTTCAAGTGATTCTCTTGTCTTCCTGCCTCAGCCTCCTGAATAGCTGGGATTATAGGCACACACCACCACACCCGGCTAATTTTTGTGTTTTTAGTGGAGACAGGGTTTCATCACATTAGCCAGGCTGGCCTTGAGCTCCTGACCTCAAGTGATCCTCCTGCCTTGGCCTCCCAAAGTGCAGAGCAACTTAGGCTGGGATAAGCTTGCATGACTTGTTTCTAACCTACTTGGTTGTCGGTTGAGCTTGCACCTGTAGTCAGCTGGTAGTCTATGGTCATATCCATATATATAGTGGTCAGCTTGGTTTTGAAAAGCTTGATGGAAGTAACTGGGCTGCTCATCTTCAGAAATTTTTGGGGGGTTTTCACATGGAGGTGATCATTGAGTTTAATAGAGTAGCAAAAGATGGCATGTCCCACTACAGAGCACAGGTATGTTTCATGTCTATGCTTGCATCATAAATACTATTGTACCATTTACCAAAGTGAATTATATGGCCAAATCCAGATTAAGGGCAATAAATTCAGAAATATAAAGCTCTTGATGGAACACAGCTCTTGATGGTTTCAAAGTCAAATGACAAAAAGTTGTGCATGCTGGAATTGTAGCCATTTTTGCAATCTACCACACTTAGGATGTTGATTCCTAAACCAATTATGTCAAAGGTAATTGCATTACCATTATCACTGCAGTCAAATACAAGAGTTATTCAAATACTGTAATAGAGTTGGAATTATTTTTTCAAGGTAAAAGTTTTAGGAGCTAGCAAAAGACTTGGGCTAGCAGAGGTGCCTATTCTATTCATCCCTCCCTAAACATTCAAAGGGCATGTGATCTAACAAATAATTTAGAAGCTCTTACCAGAACTTTTAATCTTAAGCCTAGGAAACAAACATCATATTTAGATGTGGAAAATTCCTATGATATAGTTCTAAAAATGTTTTCAATTATCTCCTGTTACCTTGATTCCAGTCCTTCCTAATAATCTTCAAACTGCCTATAACTTACCAATAATTATCAGTAATACAATATTTGTTGTATTCCTTACTTTTTGAGACATTTCTTAATTGAAATATTTTATCTGTATTTTTCTCAATAACTGACCTAAATTTTGTAGCTCATTCTGTTGTAATCCAACATTGAATAAAAATTTGAAATATTTACAAATCCTGCATAGACTGATGTGATTTACAGGTGAAATCCTACTTATCGGATGTTTATTGGAGCTTCTTTAGTGTTAAGATCTATAAATATGTAAAAGGACATGTAGGGATCCCTGATTTTAGCCTGTTAAAAACAAGCATTAAGATCAATTTAATTTGTAAGATGATAAGACAAGACAAAACAAGATAATATAATAAGACAAAAAAGAAAACACCTGTATGTTTTCCTTTTGCACCTATTTTACATGATATTCAGTTGCTGATGTTTCAGCTAAAATCATGAACATGGAAGCTGTATGGTCTTTAAGTTTTGCCATTATGTTTATGAAACAGATCACTGTTTGAAAAATCCAGAACACTAGTCCAATCCCATTGAGCAGTGACTACTATCCTGACTAGATAGTTGTAATGTATACAATAATTAAAATGTTCAGATCGGTTTTATTCTCTGCTAGGTTGTAATAAAGCTTTATGGGTAGCTATAATTAACCTCTATTTATGTTAATTATGAGCTTTTAGGGATCTTGCAATTGTTTACCATGCAATTCTCTTAAAAGATGTCTGAAGCAGCATAAAGAGTATACACAGCAAGACTTGTAGCCATAGTCATTCAGTATGGAAAAATAAAAAGTTGCTAACAGTGACATGCAGAGGTATTTTTTGTTCACTATGAATTATTTAATTTGTTCCCTTATTAGGTATAGGAAGGTCATTTATGGCATCAAATAATTTTCTCAGAATGAGCTCAGGCTCTCAGTGGAGCTCCCAGGCTAACCTATGAAAGGTGGAAGATATTATCAATTTTCTCTACATCCACCATACTATTATTGTCTCCAAGGTTAGATGAAGAGATGTAGCGAAATTCTGCCCCAAATGAGAACATAATGGAGACTAGACCTTTGGGTCGTGTCGTTATATTTCAAGTATCAGGGCTTCGCCTCTACTAGTTCCTTTGTTACATCTGTTCCTAGAGTGCTTTCTTTTTTTGTGGTTCTTATAAGGTCCCTGATATTACCTTTGCCAACATCAAGGGCAGAATCACAATAGAAAGTATAGATGTGTAGCTCAGCAGTGGAAAGTTACTTAAAATAGAACTATTATTTTAAAATTGACATAAGAACCACAGTTTCAATTTACTTTGGATGTGAACACTAAAGTCTTCTGCTTGTATTTCTTTCCCATATATATATATATATGTACATATATATACATATATATGTATATATGTATATATATACACATATATATAGTGATATGTATATCACAACTTATTTTGTCAATTCAAAGTATATCTAACCATAACCCCAATTCATCTGAAAGACATTTATACATTTATAACTTTTAAAATTGAGAAACTTTAGTAACTGCAGGAGACTGAGGTAGAGTTAATGCCAAGTATTGGGGAATTTCTACTGTTATGGGTCAAAACCTCACATTTATTTCCTTAATTACTTCTTCCAGTAGTCTCTACTCTATTTCTATATAGCAGGCACTGTATTTCAGGACCTAGAATTTTTCTTTCCTCAGGCAGCTCTTGCTACCAACTGTTAAATCAGAAATTATGCAGGATTTGAGATATTACCCTGTTAATATAACTGCCACAATTTTATAAACACACATATGTACACACAAACACACACACACATATACATATATATATGTACACACACACACATATATATAGATTCCTGCATATATATGTACATATATGGTATATATGAAGTGTATCTAAAATATATAAATCTCTATATATGTGTGTGTATATCTCTATCTCTGTTTTTATCAATCTGTATCTATTAATAGGAACACCATACTTCTGGATCAGAGAACAGATCTTTTATTTACTCATACCTAGAACAATCTGAGAAGCAGTGGCTGCCCATGCACCAGTTCCCCACAGAGTGAAAAAATGGTAGCAAAATCTACATGCTCTGTCCCCTGTACATGCAGGGCTTTGCACCAGACAAAATGCATCTGGGAATATAAAACCTGGAGCTTATTTAGGGAAGCTGGTACATTACACCATTCTCCCACTGAAGAAGAGTGAGGGAGGCCTTTGTTCTGGAATGTAAACACATCCTCTCTGAGAAAGAGTGAAGGAAGGGGGCTGAGGAGAAGGTCTTTAACTCTCTTTTACTACTCTAAAATATAAACAAGTGACTTGGGATTCATTATCCTTAGAAGGTAAGCAAAAGGATTCAAGGAAGAAGCAATTTTACTTTTCATTGGCAAGAAAAAAAAATCTCTAACTTCAAAGACATGCTTCCCATGCAACCTTCTTTAAACCAAGATACCAGTACTCTTCTCTCTGAAAGCCCTGACCATGCAGAAACATGCAAATATTCATGAAGCCTTATTATCCAACACCACCATAATGTGTGTGATGGTTAATAATGAGTGTCAACTTGATTGGATTGAAGGGTGCAAAGTATTGTTCCTGGGTGTGTCTGTGAGGGTATTGCCAAAGGAAATAAACATTTGAGTCAGTGGACTGGGAGAGGCAGGCCCACCCTCAATCTGGGTGGGCACGATCTAATCAGTTGCCAGCATGGCTAGAATAAAGCAGGCAGAAGAACATGGAAGGACTTGACTTGGTGAATCTCCCAGCCTTCATCTTTCTCCCATGCTGGAGCTTCTTGCCCCAAACATAAGAACTCCAAGTTCTTCAGCTTTTGGACTCTTGGCCTTATACAAGGGATTTGTCATGGCCTCTTGAGCCTTTGGTCACAGACTGAAGGGGGCACTTTTGACTTCCCTAGTTTTTCGGTTTTGGGGCTCGGACTGGGTTCCTTCCTCCTCAGCTTGCAGACGGCCTATTGTGGGACTTCACCTTGTGATCTTTTGAGTCAATTCTCCTAATAAATTCCCCTTCATATATATACATATCCTATTAGCTCTGTCTACTTAGAGAAGCCAGACCAATACAATGTGCTTCCTCATATATTCACCAATCCTGTGCTTCTAAACTCCAAGAAATCCCTCTCTTCTTTTAAACTATAGTCCTCAAATTAATAGCATGTCTCTTCCTCTATCATCCTGGGCAGCCAACAAACAGTTTTCAATAATTTTAAACAATTCTCAAAAGATAACAAGAGCCAGTGCCTTCAAATGATTGGTGATTTCTTCTTTATAAAACCATCCTTAATGAAAGGAAAGTCAAAGTGTGAAAATAGTATGACACAAGACAAAACAAATATGGGATAAATAACAAATTCAGCAGCCCAACAATTTATACTGCCAAAGGTTCCTTCGTTTCAGCCTTGCCTGATAGTAGATCCTCCTCTTACACAATGACTTTTATTACTGAAAATGTAATTTTGCATTGTACAGCCTCCACAAATTCTGATATGAAAATCTTTAAATGTTGTTCTAAGTGTTTAATCAATGTTCTTTGTCTTCTTTCCTTTTTCTTTTCATGTTATTTTAATTTAGAAATAGAAAACATCTTGGAAGAAATAAAAAGGAAGAAACCACAAAATATTCAGCAAATTTTCACTCCATGAACTTCTCAAACCCTCACTTGTTCACCCATCCCTAAAATGGAAAATACTCCTCCAAAACATATTCAGCTACCAGCAATTATGTTATTAATAGGAATATGAACCAATTACACAGAAAATCCAATGAATCCCATTATAGCAAATCTTATTGCTGTTGCTATGGCAATCTTCTGAAATTCTTTTCTATCAGGTTCGGAGCATCTTTAACCAGCTGAACTGAGTCCTTTACAAACTGCCAACTTGGCTCAACAAACTGTATTACATGATCCATGATTGCCTGTACCAGCTAAGATGCCCAAACCATGTTCTTTCATTTGAGGAGACAATCAAATATTTTTCAACAGGGTTGTGTCCATAATGGTAATTTATAGTAATTATTTCAGTGGCAATTGGGTCAAAATATTAATGTGGATACATAGGAGACTGGGAAAACACAGCAGAGAATATTGCAATAGTCTAGGTATAAGACCATAAATTCATAAATCATTCTAGCAATGAGAATAATAAAAAGATGACTTTGAAAGTAGGAGACATTTGAAAATAGTAACTCATACATGAGTTTTCAAGTATGGGATAGTTAAAATTCAAAATCAACAACACTTATGTAGTGAGAATAATGAAAATATCCTTGATTACACGTAAAGGAAAAACAGAATAGAGAACCCAGAAATAAATCCATGCATTTACAGTTAACCTGTTTTAGACAAAGTTGACAAAAATATACATTGTGGTAACATATATCTCTTCAATAAATGGTATTGTAAAAACAGGATATCCATATGCAGAAGAATAAAATTAAACCCCCATTTCTTGCCACATAAAAATTAAATCAAAATAAATTAAAGACTTAAATCTAAGACTGGAAACTATAAAACTACCAGAAGAAAACACTGGGGAAATGCTTCAGGACATTTGAGCAAAGATGTCTTGAGTAAGACCTCAAAAGCACAGGCACTCAAAGCAAAAATGGACAAATGAGATCCCATCAAGCTTACAAGCTTTTGCATAACACAGGAAATTATTAACAGAATGAAGGACAATCTACAGAATGGAAGGAAATATTTTAAAACTATTCAAATGGCAAGGAGCTGGCCAACAGGTATATGAAAGCATGCTTAACATAACCAATCATCAGAGAAATATAAATCAAATAAGTTTTATCCAAAAGATAAAAAATAAAAAAGCTAACAAGGATGTGAAGACAAATGAATCTTTGTACACTGTTGGTAGGAATGTAAATTAGTAAAACCACTATCGAGACCAATATGGAGGTTCCCCTAAAAACTATAGATAGAACTACTTGATGATCCAGAAATCCCACTGCTGAACACATATTCAAAGAAAATAAATCAATATATTAAAGAGATATCTGCATTCTCATTTTTATTGCAGCACTATTCACAATAGCCAAAATATTGAATGAAACTAAGTGCCCATCAACAGATAAAAAGATAAAGAAAATGTCACATATATCCATAATAGAGTATTATTCAGCCATAAAAATAATAAAATTTTGTCATTTGTAGCAACATTGATGGAATTAGAGGTCAGTATGTTAAATGAAGTAAGCCAGACACAGAAGGACAAATATCACATGTTCTTACCATATATGCGAGTTTAAAAAAGTGATCTAGGGAGGCCGAGGCGGGCGGATCATGAGGTCTGGAGATCGAGACCATCCTAGCTAACATGATGAAACCCCGTCTCCACGAAAAATACAAAAAAAAAAAAAATTGCCCAGTGTGGTGGCGGGTGCCTGTAGTCCCAGCTACTTGGGAGGCTGAGGCAGGAGAATGGCTTGAACCCGGGAGTCAGAACTTTCAGTGAGCCAAGATCATGCCACTGCACTCCAGCCTGGGCAACAGAGCGAGACTCTGTCTCAAAAAAAAAAAAAAAATGTGATCCAATGAAAGTAAAGAGTAGATTGATGGTTATCAAGAGCTGAGAAAGGTATTGGGAAGGGTGGGTCCAGAGGAGCTGGTTAATAGGCACAAAAATAAAGTTACTAGAAATTAGAGCCAGTGTTCAGTAGCAAAATAGAGTGACTACATTTAGTAATAATTTATTGCATGTATATTTCAAGATAACTATAGAGTAGATCTGAAATGTTTCTAACACAAAGAAATGAGAAGTGTTTGAGGTGACAGATATCTCAATACTCAGATTTAATCATTGCACATTGTATGCTTGTATCAAAATATCACATGTACCCCACAAATATATACAGGGAAAGGGGAGTTTATTTAAGGAATATTATGTTTTGAATTCTTTTTAGAATAGCTGTGTAGAATGGTACAATACTCTGGACTGTCACTATGAGAACACTAGGCTTAATTAATCTTGGGTATGGCAAATAAAATTATATTTATGTTTTTTCTATTAGAACCCCTAATTTTTCTCTTTTCTTCTTCACTTAATGAAGCCGCATTTCTGGTGGTAACTTTGTCTCAAAGACAAGAATGACACACCTTTCTTATGAAGTTTTCACTACTGTGACATTGTTTTCAGGAACGTTAATTGTCAAAGGTGGCATCGAAACTTCACAGCTCTTCACTTAGCCTCTGAAATCTTTGCAATATATTTTGAGTATGTGTTCCAGAGTATATATCTTTTTGTCTTAAGAAACTAATTCCACGTAGTTCGACTTTATTCCATTAGAGATATTATGTTATAAGCTCTGGCTAATTCAGTGAATTAGTAGTATATTCATGTTTAGTGAATCAATATAATTGCACATCTAATCATGGATTTTTTTCCTGTGCAATTTTAATGCATTTTACAGATGAATAGAAAACTGTACTTCTAATATTAATTAATGACCATTTGTTCTTTTTAAGTGTTACTGCAAAAAATGTTCTTAGTAATCATTGTCTGCTTTGCTTTTCTGTAATACAGGTGTCACAATCTGATATCAACATATACCTTTACATTTATTTCCTTTTATTTTCATATAATTTTATATGAATTATAGGCATTAAATCTTAAAGCTTTAAAATTCCCTAAGAAGGTATAACTAATATGATGTTATAATTGAAGAACAAGCATATACACAACCTTGAGCTAATCTAATTTTCTAATTTATTTAAAAAGATTTAAAGCAATTAGACTCATGTTAATAAGTAAGCTTATCTTTAGAACTCCCCTGGTAATATAGTATGGTGCATATCTGCATGTGATATCTAGAAGCTTGTAGCAATCTCAGGATCATAAGTCCTTATTTGTTTTTCCAGTGGCTATATTTGTTTGAATAGACAGATGTAACAAGGGTGAGCATATATATGATATGTAGGAAGTTTAACTTTTTATAGATAGTACTACAATGGTTAAACTGTCCAAATAGATAAACTTTCATGTTTTTCAGACTATAGACCACTTAGACCAGGTAAAATGCATATGCCAAATGATTTAACCTGGGAATGCAGATGTTTTCACATGAAGGGGAGGGGATAAACATAAGAACTTCATGTGCCTGGTTAAAATACTTAATATAGCTCTCTCTTTCCATGTCACACTCTCTTTTTGACTTTTGTAGATTTAACTGTGAAGTTGGGGGAAAAAAATACACATTGTACTCTGTCCTGTGTTGACATGAGAATATGCAATAATCCTCCTTGGGTTAGATTTTGAGAGACCCTAGATTTAAAGAGGAAACATTTTTATGAGTAATAGTCTTGATGTTATAAATCCATAGGGATAACTAGGTCATAATTATGAATAAACTCATAGTAAAGTTAGCACAAAATGAAATGCTGTCAATTTATATCTTTGAGATAGAAAAATAGTTTGTATAAATTAAGGCATATTTTGAGAAATATTTTATAATATTTTTCAACTGTGTGTAATTTCTTTACAAATATTAAACTAAATGAGCTAGGAGAGAATTAAAGATACATCTATTTGTAAGAATACTTCCTACTTTTGAAATACTTCATTTGTGGAAATAACTTTAAGGGACAAATATGAAGAATGCCATGGAAGCAACCTTATGATAAGTCATTTGTTTTTCTGTAACCTGCCTTACTGTTTATCTTGTTAAGAAACTTGTTGAGCAATTCTGCTGCATCTACTGGCACCTGACAGGAGTATCATCAGTCATTGCAGAGGTTTTGGCCTACAGACTCTTTTACGGGATTCAGGAGGGATATGGATTTAAATTTTAAACTGGTTTCTGTCAGTGTGACAAATGAACACCAGAAAATTGTAGGACAATGGTAGAATGTCGAAATGCATGCCAAGGTAATGGGCCAATCTTCAAGTGGAATCAACAAAAATAGCCTTAAAATAGCTCCAGGTTACACCGTTATTTTCATTCTATCTCCAAGGCATAAGAACAGCATATTATTAATTTTTGTAATCACTGCATTATGTTAAGAGGCTGAATAATTTATTCCTGAGTAATTCAATCCATAGAATAATAATTTTAACAAAACTGTTAATAGAGCATTGATTGTTAGCAAAATTTTTTGAAAAGTCCAAATAAGATATTAAGACAATATATGTAAAACATTTTCTCTCGGGTTATCTTTTTCTGAGTTTATTTTGTTGGCAAACTGATTGTTGCTTCATTCCTTTATTGGTTTTTATAACACTGATAACAGTGGTATTCTAAAGTGTGCATTCTTGTCCTGATTTTTCAAATATGTTTCAGCTAGAAAGAACTAGAAAAGATTATTGCATTTTGATGAAGTGCATTTTAATATATCTGGGGACTCTTAACAAAATTAATTGAAGCAGTGACTGATATGATATGAACGGGAGCACAGTGCAGCCTGCCTCAGGCTTTAGATTCATACTCAGAAGTCAGAACTAGAAAAGTGCTTGGCTTCAAATTTTTCAATTCCCATAAGTTTTTTTATTGTACCGTGCAAAACAGCTTTAGCTGCATATTTGTTCTCTCATAATGAAATCAACATAAATGGTTCAATGTTGGTATTTTAAGACAAGTCACTTTAAGATAGTTGAAATCATATTGTACGGAATTTTAATAAAATACTAGTTGTTTAAAATTTCCAAATTAAATACTTGTCAGAGTTATTGCAACACAATGGTGAAGAAATCTTAAAAGCTAATAAGTTTTCCTAAGTATGGTTTAAACATTAATATGTTAAAGATGTATTAAATACTTACCTCCATTGGAATCTTAAGTGTTTTATAAAAACATATTCTAATTGTTTAAGAAAAAGAATAAGTTATTTTGCTCCAAAAATGCTTCAGTTAAGTCTCTTATGAATTTATTCTTTTAGTAAATGTATATCATATTTAAAATCTCAAAATCAATAATTTATAATTTCATAACATGACTGGTATATGCTTTATTTCACAGATAATAAGGAAAAATATATTACATTGGGGAGAAATATGTGTTTACTTTTATTAACACCTTTTAATCATTAAGGTAATAAAAACAGTAAGTAAAACCAAGTGTTCAGATAATAATAGCAGAATTTAATACTTTTCTTATGTACTTATTTATTCTTTATCTAAATTTATTCTGAATTAGAAATTATATTGGTCTAATATACAAAATTATTTAAGCATTTAAATGCTATTAAATGTGATTTTTGTTACCATACAGTATAGTATAATACTAAAGGATTGTTAAATGATTTATTATCATTACGTTGATTTCATTAATATTCTTCATATGTCAAAATGGAAATTGTACTCAACAATGAAGTAGACCTGGTAAACTGATTTTAGCAGCCTAGTATATCTCTAGCCAGTTCAAATCTGATTGAGAGTCAACCTGATATTTTGAGAGGAGTCTGAGGAAATAAATTGATCCCCTTCAAAGCCATCATGGCACCTACAAAATTATGTTACATTACAAAAATGCATTGATAAAATAGCATAGAGGTTGCAAAATATAACATTTCTCAATTTTATGGGGAAATACTGACAAGAATAAAATTTTAAAAAAATACACACACTATAAAAATCTTTATTGGCAAAACTATGCATTGATACACTGAACTAAATACCGTCAAAATATGTTTTTTACTTCCCTTAGATTATGCCAGCATATGTAAATATGAAATATACACATGCAAGTACAAAAGAAACATGTTTGGGCAATTTTAAAGAAACTGGAATACAAAAAAAGAGAATATAATATAACACAACATTGTGTAATATTCACCAGAAATATAGGCTCAAGTAAAACAAACTAATGAAGGTAATAAAGTGCAACAGAATATTGTATTTTATTCTTCTTTCAAGATATTGGAGTTCTGAGCAGAATTATAGCACCTAACACATGAACTGGTTTAGCAAATATTCATTATAATGAAATATAATGATGGTAGTTGCTATAACCAAAGAGAAATTACTCTTCTGTTTAAATTCTGTGATGTTGGTAATTTGGGACAGTCAGCTTTATCATCAAAATTACTTTTGGTAATCAAATAACTAAGCAAAATTATTTTTTGGAAATCCTTTGTCTAAAATCCAATGTAGAAACCACCTAAAATCAAATTACTCTTGAAATTTCTAGAAAGCTGCCATGTTGAAGACTTACATGTTTTTCTTGGACACTTGAAATAACTCACCCAAGTTTCCCTTATCGTTGAAAGACATGGCCCTTTAGTTCTGTCTTGCAACAGCTGAAGTAGTTACATTTGCAGGTTCTCTGTGGTATCAAAAAAATAAAAAAATAAAATGTCATTAAATTTTAGAATCACATTCAGCATTATGAGAGAAATATCCAATTCTGTGTGCAAAGGTTCTGGGCCTGAGGAAGTAAACCAACACAATTTCAAGCTCACATTTGGGTAAAAACTCAGTGATTACTCTGGAGAAATGCCCAGGTTATTTGCTATTTTCTATCCTTCAAGGTGTTCCACCTGCCTCTTTTCTAAATCCTTATATATAAAGAAAAGAATATTAAATATAGTTAAATTCATTGCACTTGTGATGTAATTTCAAAAATAACACTCACAGAGAAGCAGCAAGATAGTGGGATAGAAAGGTCTACCAATCATCTCCCCCAGCAAGGACACCAATTTAACAACTATCTACACACAAAAAGAACACCTTCATAAGAACAGTAAATTAGTTGAGCCCTCCTAGTATCTGTTTTAACTTCTTTCTCTGAAAGAGGCACTGAAGAGGTAGAAAAAAACAGTCTTGAAGCTGGATGCCACCCTTTCCCCATCCTTGGGCAGTGGCAACATGGTGCTGAGTGTCTCTGGCACTGGAGGAGGGAGAATACAGCAATTGTGAGTTATTGAACTCAGAGCATAAAGGAAAACTAGACCAAACTAAACTGGGGCCCACACACTAAGGGAGCATGTAAACCCTCCCTAGCCAGAGCAGAATCATAGATCCCAGCAGTCAGAACTTGAGTTCCCACAGACCTTGCCACCAAGGGCTAAAGTTCTCTTGGTCTCGAAGTAGACTTGAAAGGCAGTCTGGGTCATAAGGATTGCAACTCTTAGGTGAGTCCTAAGCCTGATGTGGGCTCAGAGGCAGTGGACTTGGGGTCATGGGACCAACTGAGACACCAGCTGGGGTAGCTAAGAGAGTACTGACATCAACCCTTCCCTAATCTCGGACTGCACAGCTTGTGGTTCCAAAAAAGATCCCTTATTTCCACTTGATGAGAACAGAGGAAAGAACGTGTGAAGGACTTTGTCCTACATCTTGGATACAGCTCAGCCACAGAAGGATAAGGCACTGGACGAAATTGTGAGACTCCCATTCTAGGACCCAGCTCCTGGACAACATTTCTAGACACACCCTGGGGTAGAAGGAAACCTGGTACCTTGAAAGGAAAGAGCATTCCTGACAGCATTCATCACTTGCTAACTGAAGAGCCCTTGGGCCCCCCCAAAACCAGCAGCAATACCCAGGTCCTATGCTGAGGGACTTTGGTAAGCCTCTGAGATTTATTGGCTTCAGGTAAGGCTCATCACATTCCCAACTGTGGTGGCTATGGGGTGAAAATCCCTCTGCTTGACAAAAGCAGAGGATAAAGTAAAGGGGACTTTGTCTTGCACTTCAGGTACCAGCTTAGCGACAGAGAAGTAGATAACTAAGTGGGCTCTTGGGGTTCCCAGTTTCAGGTCAGGACTCACGGATGGCATTTGTGGATGTGCCTTGGACCAGAGGGGAACTCACTGACATAAAAGGTGAGTCCTAGGCTAGGCAGCATTCATAAGCTTAATTAAGAGCCCTTGGTCCTTAAGGAAGCATTGGCAGTAGTCTGGCAGTACTCCCTGTGGCCTGTGGTGGTGGTGGATATGGGGTGAGGCTGCTCTGCCTTTGCGGAAAGAAAAGAGTGAGAAGGATTGTGTCTTGTGGTGTGTGTGTCAGCTCAGCTGCAGTACAATAGAACACTAGGTAGATTTCTAAGGCTTTTGACTCCAGTCCTTGACTCCCAGATGGCACCTCTACACCCAAATGAGGCCTGGGAGAAATCACCCCCTGAAGGGATGGACACAGGCCTGACTGGCTTTGCCACCTGCTGACTGTAGAGCCCCAGGGTCTCGAGCAAACATAAGCCATAGGCATGGAGTGGTTACAGCAGGTCTTGGGTGAGACCCAGTGTTATGCTAGCTTCAGGTCTGACCCAGAAAAGGCATACTGGTGGTGACCACAGGGCTGCTGTGTCACTCCACCTTCAGCTTTAGGTGGTGCTGAACAGAGAGAGAGAAACTGTTTGTTTGAGAGAAAGTAAGGGAAGAGAACAAGAGTCTCTGCCTGGTAATCCAGATAATTCTCTTGGATCTTATCTAAGACCGTCTAGGAGGTACCTCTATGAGCCTGCAAGAACCACAGTGTTACTGGGCTTGGGCACTCCCTAAAGCAGACACAGCTTAGATCTCAACACTCAAGTCCTTTCAAATACTGGAAAGCCTTCCTAAGAAAGCCAGGTATAAACAAGCCCAGATGTTGAAGACTATAATAAGTACACACCTTTTCGATGCCCAGACACCAATGAGTATCCACAAGCATCAATACCATTGAGGAAAACGTGACTTCGCCAAATGAAATAGGTAAGTTACCAGGGACCAATTCTGGAAAAAAACAGAGATATGTGACATTTCAGGCAGGGAATTCAAAATAGCTGTGTAGAGTAAACTCAAAGAAATTCAGGATAACACAGGAAAGGAATTCAAAATTCTATCAGATAAATTTAAATTTAACAAAGAGATTGAAATCATTAAACAAAATCAAGCAGAAATTTTGGAGCTGAAAAATGCAATTGACATACTAAAGAATATATCAAAGTATTTTAATAACGGAATTGATCAAGTAGAGAAAATAGTGAGCTTAAAGAAAGGCTATTTTAAAATACACAGTCAAAGAAAGCAAAGAAAAAAGATTTAAAAACAATTAAGCACACCTATGGGATCTAGAAAATAGCATCCAAAGGGCCAATGTAAGAATTATTGGCCTTAAAAAGAAGGTAAAGAAAGAGATAGGGCTACAAAAATATTCAAAGGAATAATAATAGCAGTGAACTTCCCAAATCTAGAGAAAGATATCAGTATCCAAGTAAAAGAAGGTTATGAACACCAAGCAGATTTAATCCAAAGAAGACTACATTAAGTCATTTAATAATCAAACTTCCAAAGACCAAGGATAAAGAAAGCATTCTAAAAGCAGGAAGAGAAAAATCAAAAACAAAAATAAAAGCAAATAATTTACAATGGACCACCAACATGTCTGGCAGCAGATTTTCCAGTGGAAAACTTACAGGCCAGGAGAAAGTGTCATAACATATTTAAAGTGCTGCAGTACAAAGAAACTTTTATGTTGGAATAGTGTAGCCAGTGAAAATATCCCTCAGATATGAAAGAGAAATAAAAAGCTTCCTAGACAAACAAAAGCTCAGGGGTTTCACCAACACCAGACCTATTCTGCAAGAAATGTGAAAGGGAGTACAACAATCAGAAAGAAAAGGATGTTAACTGAGCAATAAGTAATCATCTGAAGGTATAAAACTCACTGGTAATAGTCAGTACACAGAATTTTATAACATTGTAACTGTGGTGTGTAAACTACTCTTATACTAAGTAGAAAAACTAAGCAATAAGCCAATCAAAAATAATAACTGCAATAATGTTTCATGACATAGAGAGTACAAGAAGATATACATAGAAACAAAAAAAGAGTTAAAAAGAAGCAGAAGAACTATGTTAAGGCATAGAGTTTTTATAATTTTTTTGCTTGTTTGTTCATGCAAAAAGTCTTTAATTGTTATTAGCTTAAAATAATAGGGTATAAGATAGTATTTGCAAGCCTCATGGTAACCTCAAACCAAAAAAACATACAATGGATTCAAAAACAATAATAAGCAAGAAAATAAATCATAATCACCAGATAAAATTACCTTCACTAATAATACAAAAAGGAAAGAAAAAAGAAAGAGAAGACCACGAATGTCCAGAAAATAAATAACAAAATGGCAGGAGTAAGTCTGTACTTATCAGTAATAACATTGAATGTAAATGGACTAAATTCTCCAATAAAAAGACAAAGAATGGCCAAATGAATGAATAAACAGGGCCCATTGATTGATTGCCTACAAAAACACAGATCATCAATAAAGACACACATAGACTGAAAATAAAGGGATGGAAAAAGATATTCCAAGTCCATAGAAACTGAAAAAGAGCAAGAGTAGTTATACACATATAAGACAAAATAGATTATGAGACAAAAACTATAAGAAGAGACAAAGAAGGTCACTATATATTGATAAAGGGGTCAATTCAGCAAAATGATATAACAATTTTAAATATATATATGCAACCAACACTGTAGCACCTAGATATACAAAGCAAATATTATTAGAGGAAAAAGGAGAGATAAATGCTAATACAATAACAGCTGTAGATTTCAACAGCCTACTTTTAGAATTGGACAATGTTTCTTTGGTGATTTCCTGGAAAATCTGTCCAATTCTAAAAGTAGGCTGTTGAAATCACTATAGACCAAAAGTATCTAATAGATATGTACAGAAGTTTTTATTCAAGAGCTGCAGAATACACATTCTTTTCCTCAGCATATATAAATCATTCTCAAGGATAGACCCTATGTTAAGTCACAAAACATGTCTTAAAACATTCAAAAACTGAAATAATATCAAGCATTTGTTTCTGACCACAATAGAATAAAACTAGAGATGAATAACATGAAGAATTTTGGAAAGTATACAAATACATGGAAATTAGACAAAATACTCCTGAATGACCAATGTTTCAATGAACAACTTAAGAAAATTAAAAACAGTTCTTGAAATAAATGATAAGGCATTTAACAGTTAAACTTCCAGAGACCAAGGATTTAAAAAAAAAAAAAAAAAGATTTCTAAAAGCAGCAAGAGGAACAAACAAACATACAATGGAGCTCCATACAATGGATACATACTGTACAAAAAACTAGGGGTTACTGCAAAAGCAGTACTAAGAAGAAAGTTTACAGATAGCAGTGCCTAAAATAAAAAGGAAGAAAAACTTCAAATAAACAATGTAATGATACATCTTAAATAAATAGAAAAGTGAGAGCCACAACCAGTGGTAAGGTCCCTTCCTCTGCTGCCTCCAACTTGGACGGGGAACATAAACACTGAGCTCACCCCAGAGCTAAGATGAGCAGGCTGAGAGTGCTAAGCCACGATCTACAGCCAGCACTCAAGTGGGAGAGGAGCCCATACTTTTAGAGCATTGTGAGGGAGCATGATTGCAAATGCAAAAAAATATAGGGGAGCCACCACTAATTAAGAACCTACCTACTGACCACTACACCTAAGCACCAACTACTGGATCACACTCCAAAGCTTCGACAACACCAAAATAACCTTGCTAACACACCCCCTTGTGAAATCAAAGACAAGAAGTCAGCTACAAATAAAAACCCTTCACTAAGCCTCAGCTCTGTGAAAATATCCAGAAAAGAAGTCTACTAACTATACTCAATCTACATTGCAGTTAAAGGAACTCCCACACACAGAGATGACAAAGAACCAATGCAAGAACTCAGGCAACACAAATGGCCAGTGTCTTATGTTCTCCCAAAGACCCCTTTAGGTTTTCAAAAAGTGTTCTTAAGAAGGCTAAGTTTGCTGAAATGACAGAAATGAAATTCAGATTATGGATAGGAATGAAGATCATTGAGATTCAGGTGAATGACAATACCCAGATAAAGGAAACTAAGAATCACACACACACAAAAATACAGGAGCCGACTGATGAAATAGCGAGTATAAAGAAAGAACCTAACTCACCTGATAGATCTGAAAAATACACTGCAAGTATTTCACAATGCAATGGCAAGTATTAATAGCAGAATAGACCAAGTTGCGGAAAGAAAGTTTGAACTTAAAGACTCATTCTCTGAAATAAGACATTCAGACAAAAATAAACATAAAAGAGTGAAAAGGAATGAACAAAACCTCTGCAAAATACGGGATTATGTAGAGAGACCAAATCTACGAATCATTGGCATCTCTGAAAGAGACAGGGAGAAAGCAAACAAGTTGGAAAACATCTTTCAGGATATTGTTCATGAAAACTTCCCCAACCTCACTAGAGAGGCCAACAGTCAAATTCAGAAAATATGAAGAACCCCTGAAAGAATCTACACAAGAAGATAATCCCCAAGACGCATAATCATGAGGTTCTCCAAAATCAAAATGGAGGAAAATATGTTAAAAGCGTCCAGAGAGACAGATCAGGTCACCTATATGCTAACAGCAGGCTTCTCAGCAGAAACCTGTTATGCTAACAGCAGGCTTCTCAGCAGAAACCCTATAATCCAGAGACCATTACCAGCCACTACAAAAACACAGTTAAGTACACAGACCAGTGAAACTATAAAACAACCACATAAACAGGTCTGCATAACAACCAGCTAACATCATGATGACAGGATCAAATTTACACATATCAATACTAATCATGAATGTAAACGGGTTAAATGCCCATTTAAAAGGCACAGGATGGCAAGCTGAATAAATAACCAAGACCCAATGATATAATATCTTCAAGAGATCCATCTCATGTGCAAAGACACTCACAGACTCAAAACAAAAAGATGGAGAAAAATCTACCAAGCAAATGGACAACAGAGAAAAAACAGGTGTTGAAATCCTAATTTCAGACAAGACAGATTTTAAACCAACAAAGATCAAAAAATATAAAGAAGGGCATTACATAATAATAAAGGGTTTAATTCAACAAGAAGATGTAACTATCCTAAATATATATTCAGCCAACACAGGAGCGCCCAGAATCATAAAGCAACGACTTAAAGACCTTCAAAGAGACTTAGACTCCCACACAATAATAGTGGGAGATGTCAACACCCCACTTTACAGTATTGGAAAGATCACCAAAGCAGAAAATTAATAAAGATATTCAAGTCCTGAACTCATCACTGGATCAAATGGACCTGGTAAACATCTACAGAACTCTCCACCCAAAACAACAGAATATACCTTCTTTTCATTACCACTTAGCACATACTCTAAAAGTGACCGCATAATTGGACATCAATCAATCCTTAGCAAATGCAAAATAACTGAAATAATCGCAAACACTCTCTTCAGCCACAGCACAATATAATTAGATATCAAGACTAAGAAAACTGCTCAAAATCATATTATTTTACAGAAATTAAACAACCTGCTGCTGAATGACTTTTGAATAAATAATAAAATTAAGGCAAAAAGCAAGAAATTCCTTGAAACTAATGAGAACAAAAATACAACAAAGACACAATAGAATCTCTGGGACACAGCCAAGGAAGTGTTGAAAAGGAAATTTACAGCACCAAATGCCCACATCAAAAAGTTAGAATGATCTCAATTTACCAACCTCACATTACATCTAAAAGAACTAGAGAACCAAGAGCAAATCAACCCCAAAACTAGCATCAGACGAGAAATAACCAAAATAAGAGCTGAACTAAAGGAGATCAAGACATAAAAAAATTCAAAAGATGGATGAATATAGGAGGTAGTTTTGTGAAAAAATTAATAAGATAGATAGACCACTAGCTACATTTATAAAGAAGAAAAGAGAGATGATCCAAATAAGCACAATTATAAATGACAAAGGGAGTATTACAACTGATCCCACAGTAATAGATAATATTATGAATACCTCTATGTACACAAACTAGAAGATCTAGAAGAAATGAATAAATTCCTGGACACATACACCCTTTCAAGACTTAACAAGGAAGAAATTAATTCCTTAAACACACCAATAACAAGCTTCCAAATTGAGTCAGTAATAAATAGCCTACCAACAAAATTAAAACCTCAAGAGCATATGGATTCAGCGCCAAATTCTACTTTTAAAAAGAAGTTCTAGTACCATTCCTACTAAAACTATTCCAAAAAATTGAAGAGAAGTGACTCCTCCTAAACTCATTCTATGAGGCTAGCATCATCATGATAGCAAAACCTGGAGTAGACACAACAAAAAAGAAAACTTCAGGCCAATATCCTTGATGAATATCAATCCAAAAATCCTCAACAACAACAAAATACTAAAAACTGAATCCAGCATCACATCCAAAATCTTATCCATTATTATTAAATAGGCTTTAACCCTGGGATGCAAGTTTGGTTCAACATACGTAAATCGATAAATGTGATTCATCACATAAACAGAACTAAAAACAAACATCACATGATAGTCTTAGTCTTACCAGGTACAGAAAAGGCTTTTGATAAATTTCAATAAGTCCTCATGTTAAAAACTCTCAATAAACTAGATATTAAAGGAACAGACCTCAAAATAATAAGATCCATCTGTGACAAACCTACAGCCATAATCATAATAAATGGGTAAAAGATGGAAGCACTCCCTTTGAAAACAGACACAAAAATGCCCTCTCTCACTATTCCTGTTCAACATAGTATTAGAAGACCTGGCCAGAACAATTAGGCAAGTAAAAGAAATAAAGGGCATTCAGATAGAAATAGAGGAAGTCAGACTATTCCTGTTTACAAACGACATAATTCTTTATCGAGAAAATCACATAGTCTTGACCTCAAATCTCCTTAAGCTGATAAACAGCTTCAGCAAATTCTCAGGATACAAAATCAACATACAAAATTGTCTAGCCTTCCTATACACCAATAATAGACAAGCTGAAATCCAAATCAGGAATGCAATCCCATTTACAACTGCCACAAAAATAATAAAATACCTAGAAATAGAGCTAACCAGGAAGGTGAAAGATCTCTATAAGGAGAACTATAAAACACTGCTCAAAAAAATCAGAAATGACACAAACAAATGAAAAAATATTCCATGCTCAGAACAGAAAGAATGACTGTCATTAAAATGGCCATTGCTTCCCAAAGCAGTTTATTTCAGTTTCATATCTATCAAACTAATAATGACATTCTTCAGAAAACTAGAAAAAAACTGCTTTAAAATTTATATGGAACCAAACGAACCCTAATAGCTAAGGCAATCCAAAGCAAGAATAACAAAGCTAGAGGCATCATGCTACTGGACTTCAAACTATGCTATATAGATTTTAAAGCAGTTTTTTTCTAGTTTGAAAAAAAAATATCAACACCATTATATTGTGGTAAAGGACATGAGCAGACACTTTCCGAAAGAAGACATACAAGCAGACAACAAGCACATGAAGAAAAGCTCAGCATCACTGATCATTAGAAAAATGCCAATAAAAACCACAATGAGATACCATCACACATCAGTTAGAATGGCTATTACTAAACAGCCAAAAAAAAAAAAACTGATACTGCAAGCTCTTGCAGAGAAAAATAAACACGTATACACTATTTGTGAGAGTGTAAATTAGTTCAACAATTGTGGAAAGCAGTGTGGCAATTCCTCGAAGAGCTAAAAACAGAACTACCATTCAACCCAGCAATCCCATTACTGGGTATATATCTAAAGGAATATAAATTATTTTATTATAAAGAGACATGCATGAGTATGTTCGTTGCAGCACTATTCACAGTAGCAAAGACATGAAATCAACCCAAATGCCTATCAATAGTAGACTGGATTAAAATAAAAATGTTGTACATATACACCATGGAACACTATACAGCCATAAAAAGAATGAGATCATGACCTCTGCAGGAACATAGATAGAGCTGGAGGCCATTATCCTTATCAAACTAACATAGTAATAGAAAACCAAATACTGCATGTTCTCACTTATAAGTGGGAGCTGAATGATGAGAACACATGGACACACTGGGGCCTACCTGAGGATAAAGGGTGGGAGGAGGGAGAGGATCAGAAAAATAACTAATGGATAGTAGGCTTAACACCTGGGTGAAAAAGTAATCTGTACAAAAAACCCTGTGACACAAGTTTACCTATATAACAAACCGCATACGTACCCTTGAACTTAAAAGTTAAAAAATATAAAATGTGGTACATACATACACAATGGAGTACTATTCAGCCATAAAAAGATGAAATTCTGTCATTTAAAACAGCATGTATGGAAATGGAGATCATTATATTAAGTGAAATAAGTGAGACACAGTAAGATAAACATCACATGTTCTCCTTTATTTGTGGGATCTAACAATCAAAACGATTGAACTCATGTATATAGAGAATAGAAGGATGGTTATCAGAAGGTGGGAAGGAGAGTGGTTGGGTGGATAGGGGACATGAGGATAATGAGTACAAAAGTAATGAAGATAAGACCTACTATTTGATAGTACAATAGGGTGACTATAGTCAATAATAACTTAATTGCACATTTTAAAATAACTTAAAAAGCATAAGTGGCTTGTTTATAATACAAAGGATAAATGCTTGAGCGGATGGATACCCCATTCTCCATGGCATAATTATAATTACTGCACGCCTGTATCAAAACATCTCATGTACCCCATAAATATATGCACCTACTATGTATCCACAAAAATTAAAAACCAAAAATTTATTAAAAAGCATGCCAATATCAAAACATCTCATGTACCCTATAAATATATATACTTACTATGTAGCCACAAAAAATAAAAAAATTAAAAAGCACTCACAATATTTTGCCATTACATTATTTTTTATTTCCAAAGATGTTTGATTGTTCTCTTTCACAAAAATTTGAGTGTCTTTTCTCCCTAAATTGACTTTTATTATGGCTTTCAATAAGTTTCAAAGAAAGCAGTTTGTTTCTATCTTTGATATCCTAATAAATCATGACTTATTAAGGTGTTGGAGGAGATTAGACTGTTTCTCAAAGAGATTATGTTTTTTTTTCTCGATTAAAGATGTGTAAAAATGACTTCACTTACACTTGGTATAATATAATTTATCTTCAAGATGTCACATTGCATATGGACTTATTCAAATTTGTTTCTTTTAACAATATAGCATTGGATATGATCCTTTTTTGTACTAGAGGGATTTACAGTAGCACTTTCTACTTGCTTTGCACTTGTAAAGTATTAAAATTCATCTTTTACTGTGTATCTTATATATTTTATATCTTATTCCATAAAATTATTTTTGTATAAGTGATATAAAATAAAATCTGATCAAATTTGAATTAAAGGTCACATAAAAATCCACTAATATTAAAGATAGAGGCATGTGGTAGCTTGGAAACATTTTAAATTTTGGTACCAATTCTTAGAATTCGGTATTATTCACAGCTTGTGATCCTGATATATACTTTTTTGATGAAAGCATTGGGTAAGGGACTGTGATCCTCCTGCCATGCTTCTCCTCCTGGTAACCCTCCAACAATACTGCTGCTCCAAGTGGTGTCTTGTTTTCCCTTAAAATGATTTTGGTATGGTGTTGAAGAGCAAGGGGACTTCTCTTGCTCCCTAAATTGACTTATTTATAAGGGCGAATTTTTCTTTGGATCGGGGGTCAGGAACTAAAACTTGGTAGATGAGAAGGAATGAAGAGAGCTGAGAAGAAAGCATCCTGATCTATGGAACCAGGACCAAAGAAGACAGTCTGTGTGCAGAACAGAAATGCAAAGTGGTTAGAAAATAGCAATAATAGAGAAAGGTTGAAAATATGGAAGGTTTTGCAAGTCCTAATTTTATTAGATAGTTGGAAGGCTTTTTTTAAAGACTACCTTACTGGAGAGTTTCCTCATTTATAAGTTGAGAATTATGCTATTCTCTATTTCACAAGTTACTATAGTAATGGTTAATGGCTATATACTACTTGTGCCAGTTACTGTGTCAAAATGTGTTAACTTTCAAATATCTTTTAATATAGATACTATCACCTCATTTTATAGATAAGAATGTTGAAGCAGAGAAAGTTTAAGTAAATTATCCAAGTCATGCACTTCGGACATGCATGCACTCTTTAAATGCATTTAACTAGAACAGAATTTAACTTAGGTGATAACTCCAGTCTCTGTGCTCTTAACCACACATACGCTACACTCTGTTACAGGAATTAAATGAGATTATGTATGTGATGAAGGAACCTCAGTACCCTGATTTTGTGTGTGTGTAGTCTGCTCTAAAATCAATGCCCTCCATTGCAAGTCTTAAATATTTTGAGCCCTGTACAATAATCTTTTTTAACCGTGCTGTAAATGCTATGCCTTTGTTTTCCTTTCCCTGCCTCTATTATCTCTAGCATTTCAGAAATGTACACAAAGTTGCCTTTTCCCCAAGCTAAGCACCCCACTCTTTTTCTCCATCATTAAACCATAAAATAAAATAAAATAATAGGACATTTATAAATATCCTTAGTTTCCTATCTGTTGGGATTAACAGTGTGTATCCCTACCTAACATAAGGTGAACCATTTCATAATCTAAGATCTTTTAAATAATTTTTATGACTAGATTTTCTTGATCAATCATATTTATGAACTTATTGTGCAATCATTTTCTTATTGAATGACATTACAAGAGTTTATAAAGACTGAAAAAATGCATATCAATTGACTTCGACAGTGGAATAGAAGGTACGTCACGACTTACAGTATGTCAAGAATGTATGCATCTTCAAATAATCTAAGAAGTTATAAATGTATTGTTGTGTGTTTACAAATAAGCTGCTAGAGCTTTTTTTTAAAAAAAAACTTTGAATCAGACTCTAAATTATCAACAAAGTGCAGTTGTTAAAAAGTTTTATTTCTTTAGATCTATTTCTATGAAAATTAAGCACAGGAGAAACTAGAATATTTTTTCTTGTTTAAATTTTGTTCTCTATCAACTGTTTATTGCTAAGAGTGTTAGTGATTCAGAAGTGTCTTCAGTTTTTTGGAATATAAAATTATTTTCCCTTTTGCTGACATTGTTTTAAAAATGTGTCTTGGTATGATAGTAACTGGAGTTTCAGTCAAACAGGTTGAATTTAAATTTAAAGAAAAGATAGATTATGCAAGGGAGTAAGCCATCCTGCTCAAAAGAGACATGCCTAGGTACTTGGAAATCTATGAAGTTTTGATGTTTTTTTTAAAAAAATGATATTTTTGCTTCCAACCTAGAATACATTGGAAAGAAGTTAATATTGTTACTTTGGCTCTAACCTAATTCCTGACTAAGACAAAAACACATGACCTGTTCTACTGCTGAAGTAATAAATCAGAATACCCATGCTTTTTGTAACAACTGCCTATCATTCTACCAGTTTACTGAATTACTCTGAATAAATCATTCATTTCACTTCATGTATATCTACAAACCATTTTACTTTCTGTAAATCTATAACTCCTGTCACTTATTTTTTGTCTCAATGTATGTTGCATGATCCAACAATTCTTGCCAGTAGCCTGGGATTTATCCTGGCTTCATTGGTTTCTGCCTCTAAGCAACGGGACCCCAGTGTCTGCCTATTTATAATATTGTACAATATACTACTAGTATTCAACTAAAGATCCTTATACTCCATGACAATTACCAGAGTTCAAGCATTTAAATGAGGCCTTGTGACTAATCCTTGCAAATAAAACATAGAACTAATATATAACTTCCATGTTGAGGTTTTAACAGGGAATGGCCTTCTCCATTCTCCTTCTCTCCCTCTTTCTAATCACCTGCTCATTGTCTCTTTCTTTTCTCAGCCCTTAATGAGGCTATGGGGTGGGAAGGACTCTGAGATGTTGGATTTACAATAAAGGAGTAACTGAGATTCCTGATTCATTTGGAGGAGAGTATTGCAGTTGATTGTTACATAAAATGAGAAATAAATAGTATTTTCTTCTTGGATGTAACTCAGTAAGTCTTATTGAAGCTTTTGGAAAATTGAAAACACCTTCTTTGGCTGTGTCTTACAACTTTCAAAATATAATATTTTCATTTTTGTTTAGTTCTAAATATGATGTAATGTATGTCATATGTAATGTAAATATGATTTCTTATTTGACATGTACATAAATTATTTGAAATAGAACATTTTAGTTTTCAAATGTATTTTTAAAAATATATTTGTATTATTTATTTCTAGTTAAATAGGACCGTGGCTTGATAATATGGTTTATGATACTGTGACTTTAGAAAATGTTCTGTGTGTTGAAAATAATTATATATTATTGTCTTGCTATTAGCAGAGTTCTAGATATCTATTTCTTTTTGTCAGTTTTGATATATTATGCAGTGAGAACAAACAAATAATCCTAGTCATTTCTGACAGCAAATGTTTATTTAGTGTTCATGTTCTACATGTCAAATACGTCTCTGCTCTGAGTGTTCTTCTTGCCAGCATCCAGGCGACAGGAGCAACCCCTAAGACACAACACTGCCATTCTTTTGAAAGAGTGAAGATGGCAATGTTGGAAGCATGCAAAGGCTCTTATTTTATGCCTAGAAATTGCTGACTACATTTATTTTCACAATTCTTTGACCAAAGCAAAGCACATCACCAAGTCAGATGTCCACAGGGAAGAGAATTCTACTCTTACAGGGAATAAGAGTAGATAATTGGGGAAAATAATATAATCTACCAAAATCTTATAAAGAAAGCTTTTTATTTACATTTTCTATATCTAATACTGTTTTGTCCTTTTGATCAATAGATTTCTTTTTCTCTTCTTCTTTTTAATATTTTTAAAGTTTGTGTACATTTAAAGAGTACAGGGGCAGTTTTTTTACGTGGTTATATTGACTAGTGGTGAAGTTGTGCTTTAATGTGACTATCACCTGAATAGTATACACTATATCCAATAGGTAATTCCTCATCCCTTGCTCAACTCCCAACCCCTCACCCTTCTGAGTTTTCATTATGTATTTTTCCACATTCTATTTCCATGTGTACACATTATTTAGCTCCCACTTATAAGTGAGAACATGCGCTCACTTTGATTTTGTTTCTGAGTTGTTTCATTTAAGATAAAGGCCTCCAGTTCCATCCATGCTGCTGCAAGAGACACAATTTCATTCTTTTCTATGACTTAATAGTAATCCATTGTGTGCGTGTATATATATATGTGTGTGTGTATATATATGTGTGTGTGTATATATATATGTATGTATATATACATATATGTCACATTTCTTTATCCATTTATGGACACTTAGGTTCATTACGTACATTTGCTGTTTATTTTCCTCTGGGTAGACATCAATGGATATCCAGTTATTCACTGATGAATACTAACATTGATTATATACATTTGCAACTGTGAATAATGCTGCAATAAGCAGTCAAATATAGGTATATTTTTGATATAATGATTTATTTTCCTTTGGGTAGATACCCAGTAATCCAGTGGGATTGCTGGATTGAATCATAACTCTTATCTTAGTTCTTTAAGAAATCTCCATACTGTTTTCCATGGAGGTTGTACTAATTTACATTATCATCAACAATGTATAAAAGTTTCCTTTTCTTCACAACATCCCCAACATCTGTTATTTTTTTGACTTTTTAATAATAGCCATTCTGACTGGTGTAAGGTAACTCCTTGTATTTTAATTTGCATTTCTCTGATGATTAGTGATGTTTAACAGGGTTTTTTTTTTCATATTTGCTGGGCACTCGCACATCTTTTGAAAAATAAAGTCTACTCATTTCCTTTGCTCATTTTTAATGGCATTATTTATTTATTTATTTTGTTGAGTTCTTTGTAGGTTCTGGATCTTATTTCACTGCATAGTTTGCAAATATTTTCTTCCACTCTGAAGGTTGCCTGCTCACTCTGTTGATTATTTCTTTTTCTGTGTGAAAGCTTTTTACTATGATTGAGTCCCATTTGCCTACTTTTGTTTTTGATGCTTTCTGCTTTTAAGGTCTCAGTCATGAAGTCTTTACCTAGACCCTAGTGCACAGAAGAGTATAGGGATGTTTTATAATAACCACTATATTTGTGAATATGACAATATATTATATTGATTCTATCATTTTTATTTATAATTCAGGACTATATTATTAGCTGTATTCCAGTTAATATTTGCTATATTTTCTAAGTAGAATTGTTGATTTTATCAGCATAGAGACCCTATAACCTCTAGGTAAGCTTTTGGCCATAGATTTTTTGGATAATAATATTAATTTGAAATAATATGAATAATGATAGCCAATGTTTTAAAAATGTTGGTATTTACTTGGTTTCTTAGTTTAAGCTGCTACAATAAAAATGCGAGAGACTTGGTGGTTTAAACAATGAACATTTATTTCTCACAGTTCTGGAGGCTGGGATGTCCATGATCAAGGGCTGGCAGATCTGGTGACTCTTGAGGGTGTTCTTCCTTGCTTATAGGCAGCCACCTTCTCACTGTTTGCTCATGTCAGGGAGAAAGATCATCTCTATCCTATTTTGTACTGTAAGTGTACTAAAGACTCCAGCCTCAGGGCCTAATTACCTCCCAAAGGCACCATTTCTAATACCTTTATACTGGGGATTAAGCTTCAACATGTGAATTTTGTTAAAACGCTTCCAGTCCATAGCATTTGATATGCATTTTCCATCTCTTTAATTTCAATTTCAATGAATGGCATTTAAAAGATAATGTCTTTTGCCAGCCATGCTGGTTCATGCCTGTAAGTCCAGCAATTTGGGAGGCTGAGGTGGGAGTATCACTTGAGGTTAGGCGTGATATGACCAGTATATACATTTGTAATAATCACATCAGGGTAAATGGAGTATTCACAACCTCAATCATTTATCTTTTTTTAATATTACAAACATCCCAATTATACTCTTTTGTTTATTTTTAAATGTAAAATAATTTATTGTTTACTGAAGTCACACTGTTGTGCTATCAAATGCTAGATCTTATTCATTCTATCTAACTATATTCTTGTACCTATTACTATCTCCATTCTCCCCTGCCTCCAATACCCTTCTAGTATCTGTCTCTATTAGTTTAATTGTTTTAATTTTTAGCTACCACAAATACATGAGAACATGTGAAGTTTGTCTTTCTGTGCCTGCCTTATTTCACTTAACATAATGTCCTCCAGTTTCACCCATGTTGCTGCAAATAAAATGATCTTATGCTTTTGTGTGTGTGTGTATACGTATCACATTTTCATTTTTTTGGTGTGTATGTACCACATGTTCTTTATCCATTCATCTGTTAGTGGACTCGTAGATTGCTTCTAAATCTTGGCTAGTGTGAATAGTGCTGCAATAAACGTAGGAGTGCAGATGTCCTTTGATATACTGATTTCCTTTCTTTTGCATTTATATCTAACAGTGAGATTGCTGGATCATACGGTAGCTCTATCTTTAGTTTTTTGAGGAACCTCTATACTGTTATCCATAGTAGCTGTACTAACTTATATTACAAGGTTTCATTTTTTTCTATATCCTTGCCAACATTTGTTATTATCTGTCTTTTGAATAAAAACCACTTAAACTGGAGTGAGATGATATCTCATTGTAGTTTTGATTTGCATTTCTCTGGTCAGCAATATTGAGCAACTTTTCATATACCCATTTGTCATTTGTATGCCTTCTTTTGAGAATTGTCTATTCAGGTCTTTTGCTCAATTTAAATCAGATTATTAGATTTTTCCCTATTGAGCAATTTGAGCTCTTTTCATATTCTGGTTATTAATCTCTTGCCAGATGAATAGTGTGAAAATACTTTTACCCATTTTGTTGTCTCTTAACATTGTTGATTGTTTCCTATGCTGTGCAGAAACTTTTTAACTTGATATGACACGATTTGTCCATTCTTGCTTTGGTTGTCTGTGCTTGTGGGGTATTACTCAAGATGTCATTGCTCAGACCATTGTCCTGGAGAGTTTCGCTGATATTTTCTTTTATTAGTTTCATAGTTAGTTGAAAGTCTTATATTTCATCATTTTATCTATTTGATTTGATTTTTGTATATGGTAACAGATAGATGTCTAATTTCACTCTTCTGCATATGACTATCCAGTTTACCCGGCATCATTTATTGAAGAGACAATGCTTTCCCCAATAGTTCATTTTTAATAGTTGATTTTAATATATTTACATATTCTGTGATCATTTACTTATTTGAATTATTTCTTTCACTTCTTTAAATTTAAAATTTGCTATGTTTTTCTCTGTTGAATTTAATTCTGTCTTCTCCCAATATTTATTGGTTGAATTTTTTTTCTTTTAAAAGCTTTTCATTTCTCTGACGTTTTGGAATTTCTACATTGTACTTCTGCACCTTCAATGACCATTAAACTTTAAATAAACATGCACATAACTGTTATTTTCTTTAAAAAGTATAAATTATTTGTTATCTGTGTTATCCAGCTAACTTAGATTAAAAACATTAGCACGCTAAAATTAAAGGTCTGGAAAATTTGTTATCTCAACAAAATAACTTTTGGTTCCATTGAGTTTCACTATTCTTCTCTATTTTCTATTTTTTTAAATAAATGTCATTTGGTTTCCACTGTAATTTTTATCATTCTCTTGATTCTATTCATCTTTAGTTTATTTTGCTCTTTTTTACTTTTTTTTTTTCAGGTGGAAAAAAAGATAATTGATATGAGATCTTTCTTCTAGTACAGGCATTTAAAGTAAATTTCCTTCTAAGCATTTCTAACAGCAACCCATACATTTTGATATGTATGTTTTTGTCTTCATTTGGTTCAATCTATTTTCTAATGCCTCTCATTATTTATTTTTGGAACCATTTAAAACATGTTGTTTAGTTTCCAGATATTCAGTTATATCCCAACTTATTTTAGTGGACAGAGTATATGATTTGTATGTCTTCAAACATTTTAAATTTGTTTAACTGCATAGAATATGATCTTTTCTAGAGAATGTTTCATGTGCACTTGAAAAGAATGTGTTTACCTCTGTTGTTGGTAAAATATTCTTATGTAAAGGCTAGTAATATTTAAATTGCTGAAAATGCTGTCAGTCTTCTAAATTGTACATAATTTTCTATTGAGTTTTTCTGTCAATTTTTAAGAATAAGCTATCAATGTCTTCAAATATTGTCAAATTTCCTAATTCTATTTTTGATTCTATCAATTTTGCTCCATGTATATTGAATATCTGTTGTGAAGTGGGTATATATTTATAATTGTATAATTTCCTGATAAATTTAACTTTAGATGATATTTTTGAACCTAAGTCTCTATGTCTAGTGTTAAGGTAGCCACTCCAGCTCTCTTTTGGTAATGGTTTGTATATACACACACACACAAACACACACACACTCACGCATGAACACACACACACATTTTGTTTCAAGACACGCCCCTTTTATCCTCCTTTTTTGGCTATTAATTTTATATATTTATATATAAATGGTATGATACCAAAAATAGTACATTATCATATTACTGTTTTATGAAGCTGTGTGTCTTTAACAAATGATAAGAAAAGAAAAGAGGAAAGGTACATTTATATAGTCTGTTGTCTCTTTTTGTCCAATTTTCTCTGGTTACCTTCAAGCTTTTTTATAATTATCTTCCAGCAATTTGACTGTGATGTGCCTCTGTGTTTTTTCCTTCTAGTTAGTTTACGTGAGGGTTTCTAAATTTATAAATTCATTTTTTGTTGTATTTTATTAATTCTGGAAAATCCATGGTCATTCGCTCTTCATAGGTTTCTTCTATCCAGTCTCTTTCACTTCCCCCTCTTGGACTCCATTTACATGGATGTTAGACAGTTTGATATTACACCACATGCCTTGGATACTCCGTTGTTTGAATACCTTGCTTTATTGTTTTTATTTTTCCATGTTTTTTAGTTCATTGCATTGTTAAATGTTTTATTTATTTTTAGTATGTATTATTTTTGTTAATATATAATAATTGCACATTTTTATGGGGTACATGTGGGAATTAGAGTTAACTTTAATAAGTGAAATAAGCTCAGCACATAGAGACAACTATCACAGAGTCACACTTACATTTTGGAGCCAAAAATGTTGATCTTGTGGAAGGTAGGGAGTAGGATTATAATTACCAGAGACTGGGAATTGTTTGGGGGTTGACAAAGAGATGTTGGTTAATGGGTGTACACATATAGTTAGATAGAAAGAATAAATTTTAGTATTCAGTAGCACTGTAGAGTGACTATAGTTAACAATAATTTATTGTATACTTCAGTATAGCTGGAAACGAAGATTTGAAATCTCTCCAACATAGATTATAAATGTTTGAGGTGATGGATATCCTAAATATCCTCATTTGATCATTACACACTGTATATATATTTTCTCACTTCTTTTCCTGTTTGCATTTAAGTTTGGATTATTTCTACTGACCTAGCTTCAAGTTCACTGATTCTTCGGTTTTCTATATGTAGTCTTTCTGATAAACCCATCCACCAAAGATATTTTCATATCTTGTAGCGTATATGTGTGTGTGTGTGTTAATTTCTAAAATTTCCATTTAATACACTTTCGTAGTTTCCAAATCTTTGCTTATGTATGTTGTTCATCTCTTCTACAAGATTGTATGACACATTAACCATAGTAATCTTAAAGTCTGTGTGTGATAATTCCAAAATTTGGCTTATCTCTGGGTGTAATTATGTTGGTTATTTTATCTATTGACAATGGGGTTGTTTCCATTTTTTTGAAATGCTTCATAGTTCTTAATAAAATGAAAAATGTGTTTTAAAGTAAGTGGGAATGCCTCCTCTTTTTTTCAGGCCATTAGTGTTGAATACTGCATCAATCTGATCAGTTGTTGAGCTTGGGGTTAGGGAGCAAGATCAAGTTTCTAGCCCTACTCCTGGTATTAGATAAATTCTTTCTAGTGTTTTGGCAGACTGGTAAGTAGGTTTCCTCTCCCTCTATCAGAAGTAGCTAACCAGTTACTGTGAATATGTGAGGAATATGTCTCCTGATACTTTCTCAGCATTAGATGTTTTCTGCCTGTGTTAAAGCAGCATCAGGTCAGAGGAACAGGAAACCCCTATGCTAATTTCTGAGCTTCGACATTATGTCAGAGAAAACTTAGGGCATGCTTTATTTCAAGAATGATGAACCACACTTTGGAATTATACAGTATCCATGTGTAGATGAGCTTTTTCAAGTATTCCTGCTCCATTCTCAAATTCTGGTGTAGGCTATGTATATTTTATCCACCAGAAACAACTATGTCTCCTACTCTGTCTCCATATGTTTAGTGAATAGGCTGTGGAAAATAGCTGGGTAGTGTTTGCAGACTCCCTTTGTATCTGGGGCTTCCAAAGGTTCTAAATGATCATATTATGTTATAATTAAAAATCTTTAATAATTTGTTAAAGCTTTGATTTTTTGTTTTATCTTAACTATTTTATGATCTCCACCTTTTCTTCACATATTTAACCTAAGATGTCTACTAATTGTCCTGAAAGGGGCTTTGATTCTTTTGGATTTAGTCATCTCACTTGCCTTTCAAACTCAGTTACCTGATGGAATCAAAAAAGTAATGATGTTAATCACCATTCACTTTTACTTGCCATTTAGGTAGGAAAAAGATTCTTTTGGTTTTCTGCATCTTGAAAAAACAATAAATCTCAGATTGGACTGGGTGCCTCACACTTGTAATCGCAGCATTTTGGGAGGCCGAGGTGGGCGGATCACTTGTGATCAGGCATTCCAATCTGGGAAACATCGTGAAATCCCACCTTAAAAAAAAAAAAAAAAAAAAATTAGCTGTTGGTGGTAGTGTGTGCCTGTAGTCCCAGTTACTCAAAAGGCTCAGGTGGGAGGATCACTTGAGCCTGCAATACGGTCAAGGTTGCAGCTGGAAGTTGAGGCTGCAATGAGCCATGATTTTGACACTGTATTCCAGCCTGGGCAACAGAGTGAGATCCTATCTGAAAAAATATATATAATATATCCTTGTATATATCTAGATAAAATTTATTGTTTTAGTAATTCTTGTTATAAGAAAATATAATTGGATTTTAATAATTTAGCTTTAGCAACTTTGTGTTTTAATCTTTCAATGTAAATCCTCCACATTAATTAGAAACACCAGTAAGTTACCCTCATTCTGCATCATTTTATGTTCTCAGTTTGCCAGGCAATCTTTCATTTTCTCATTTCCCTGTGTTTTATTCACCATTGGATTAATCAGATTGTCTTCACATTTTTTCTTTAAAATAATTTACTTTTATGCTAAATTATTTGATTTATTGCTTAAATTTATTTTTCTACATGTCTATAGTTAATATGTCCTTTCATATCATTAACTTTTCTTCCTTTCAATTATATATTGAAAATAATGACATTTTACTTTGATATTAACTTTTAAATTAGTATTTTTAACAATACTTATTTAGGAAATAGTATTTTACTGTTTTTGTGAGCCACTACTATGGTAATTTTTTGCATATAACTAAATATTTTAAATTGAGTTTATATCCTCATAATTTTTTAATAAGGAATCTATAGGTAGGCCTAAAAACATCTCCAGTTTGTGTCATCTTAAAATTAATTTTCTTGTATATCAAATTAAAAATTACTTTTCTTCATCCATTTTCCTATTTCTTTGATGCTGTAACCTTGATTTCTTACATCAAAAATCATTTCATTTTGTCTCTTTTCCCTTCCTTGAAACATGGTGAATATAAATGTAAATTTGTGATAGGACAGAGCTATAAATGATGATTATTCTCTATTGAACATATTTTGAATTATTATTAGATGTCATGTAACTTTCTGTTAGCTGAAAAATTGCTAGAGCTGCTTGTAAAATATTTGTAATATTACCTGTGTGTTTCATTTTACTGAAATAAAAGTCAATCTACCATTTTCTTAATTTATTGAAACTTTTGATTTTAAGGTGGATCATTTTTAATTAACTGAGAGTGATCTTTATCTGTGGTTTTGAGATTGTGAAAGTGGGCGCATTAGTATTTTGTTTTTCTTTTAGATATCTAGCATGTAAGCTTAGCTTCTGAAAACCATTTTCATATTAAATGTGAATTGGAAAAAAAAATCCTGAGACATATAGAATTGATGTTGTCTTGTAATAAGAAGACTTTTTCTTTTTTTAAAAAGAAAAGCTGACTGCATCTTAAATTTATTTTTATCGGGATTTTTCAACAGTTTCTTTCTTGACTCATACATTATTTAAATTCTATCCATAGTAATTTGTGTAAAACAATTTTCTAAAACTAAATTAGAACATCATATAGATCATAAGTGTTGGTTCTATTTCTTACATATTTCAACTGTTTTGTTTTTAATATTTGTGACTACTTGGACAATAATATCTAGAAAAGTTTTTATGTATACATATCTAAGTGGAATGGAAATCTGTTTTCATTCACAATGAGGACTAAGAGTAAGTATTTTAGAATTGACGTTAAAACGATGGAAATATTGCCTTTTAAAACTTTTTAGTTAATGTTCCTGAGATTGTATTAATATTTCAAATAACTACCCTCATCATAATATTTTTGTTTCCATATATATTTTTGAAACATTTCCAGAATTTTAAAATTCTTTATTGTTTTAGGATTGTATAATCAAGAAGTTCACTTTTTTATCTAAAATATATCTCAGTCTTTGAAATAAATATAGCTTCATGGCTGGAAAGGTTCTTTTTGTCAATCTCAGGCAACTGCTACTAGCATGCAGTTTGTCATCTGAGAAGTGAGTGGTGCATGGCCCAGGTGTGAAGTGAACTGATAAGAGAATTATGAATCAGTTACCAAGAAAGAGAACTCCAAGGTTAGCTTGAAACATCAAGGAGACTTACACTCTCAAGAATCATGGCCAGGAATAAGTTCATATAAGGCATTAATGAGAACAGTTTCAAGAAATGACACAAAGCTATCATTCCAATTTAAGGCTAGTAGAATTAGCAAAACATTAAAGAAATGTTAAAAGGGTAGAATAGACCATTTAAAAAGTAATTCCTTTGTCAGTAATTTACTGAAAATGTATGTGTACTAATTGCAAAGCAATATATTACATCCTGGTGATAAAAAATACTAAATAATACAAATGGGGTCTATGCTTTCATAAACTTAGTTTCAGAAATGCCAAGGTGAAGTGCATGGTCTTTTCTCTTGGGTCTATATACTCTGCTCTCACTCTAACTCTACCCCATTTACAGCCACAGTGGAAAAGTTAAATCAAAACAATTAAGGCTGAGGGAAAGTCTTAAATATCTGCACTGTAGCCAGAATTCACTTATCATGAAATTAAGACATGTTGTATGATGTAGCTTGGGTTACTTGCATTATCAACATTGAATATTTTGATTAGAGAGGTCATAAGTGGTTTTTTTTTGAAAAATATCATATAACAAGTAAAAGTATAAAGTGTAAAACCAAAATTTTTTGTCACCTACCTACCAGTGATTACTCTGTTAATATTTTTATGTATATCTCTTCAGAGTATTATATTCGTATAATACAGATTCAGATATGCTGTTTGATTTTAATTCTTATATTCTTTTTTCCATTTCTTTCTCTCTCACTACCCAAATCTGATCAACCAATTACCATGTTTTATCCTACGTATCATACCTTGTTCTTTGTTACTACCCTGTTGCTAGGCCACTTTCATCCCTAGCCTTCCTTGCATACTCTTATAACATAACTAGGTTCCCTGAATCTGCTCTTGTCCCACTCCAATCCATTCATCTCTTCACCATTCAAAATATATATTTTTTAGGAAGAAAAATAATATCACATCTCTTTCTAAATCAAAAACTTTCAACTGCCATGATCTTTTACTTATAATCAATTCTAAAATCCTTAATATAGTCGAACAAGGCCTGCCTGGCTCCAATTTCTTCTTTAGCCTTTTTCCTGTATGGCTTTCCCTTCATTAACCAGACAAGAATCTGGGCTGTCTCCTTACAAAGCCCCAAGGATTAAGACAAGCAGTGGATTTGCTTGAAATGCTCTCTTTGCCACATGCCATATTTTCCTGATTGACTAATTCTTTCTTACCCTGTACATTTCATCTTAATTTTAACTTTTCATGACTTTCTTAATCCCTCAGACAAATTTGCACTCTGTAATTCTTGTCATAATCGATACATTTAATATAGATTATTTTAGACTTTTCATTCTAACTTCTGAATTACATTATGTATTGTATCTTTATTGCTTTCTGATATATTTTCACTCGAGCATTTGTTGTGAGTTAAATATATAAATAATATATTTTATATTAAACATATGTCTATGATTATTTTTAATAACTATAACATATTCCATTGAATGGATTCAGTGTACTTTACTAGGAAGTTTTTTCTGGAACACAGGGAAATTACCTGAATGTATTCTTACTCCATTGGAGTAACCTGTATTAAGATTATTCTCAATCTTGGTACAATTTTAAACAAGCCTGCAATGAGCAACGTTATACATGTACCTTATTTATTAAGCATATATATTAGAAATAGAATTGTTGGGTAAAGTTTATATGTATTTCCAACATTACACATATGCAAAATCTGTTGCCAGAATGGCCTAAAGATGAGCAATAATTATGCCACTTTATTTTCATATTTGTAGTATAAAAAGGGCATTGAACATAAGCAAATGGCATTTGAGGCTAATATGAATTTTACTTTATGTTACTGTATTAGTTTATTTTGAAACAATTTTTAAATATATTCTTCACATAACATTTGAAATTTAACCTTTTGCTCAATAAACATTTAAGGCAACTTGTTTATGGTGACAACAATAACAATTATATCAATAATAACCGTAATCATAAGTACATGTAGTAGTAGTAGAGATTGAAGGAACAGAAGCAAGAGGTACAGAAATATTACTATTACTACCAACATTCTTTGGAATGTAATCAACTTCACCATTACCTATTTATTGCAAGCACATGGCAATCAGTGCTACCCTATTGCAGTAGGAACACTCTTAGTCATGTATAAACAAGTCCTGTCCCCGCATTAAAAATTTCTAGATACAAACATGGTTTGCTGAACATCTATTTAAAGACAACCAATCAAAGAATACGCACATTTTTCAATGAAATAAAATCATATTCAAGTAAATATGGACATAAAAATATTTTATGTCTCTACTAACCTTCTTCCCTATTTTGATTTAAAACTTTGACAGAACTATTCTGCACTTAAACAATATATATGTTACTTAATCATTATAAATATTTTAATGACCAAAATTTTGTTCCTAAGATTATCACCTTTCTTTTTTCTCTTCGATATACCTAAAATATTGTAATCACGAAATAAATAGTAACAATAATGCTTTAAAAATGGAAACTTCTTTTCTAGTGAAGAATGTATTACTACATTCTGTCAACTTTATTTCTCTTGCAAGACCAACATTTCTCTTTCCAGCATTTATAGAATGTTTTTTAAAATGTATGTAATTGCAACAAAGTGTAACGGTAAGGTTTTGAATTTTAAATATTGTTGAGAAATCAAATAATTCTGGGATACAAATAAAATGAGGGATATGTAGGGAAAGTAATACATATATATAGAATACATAAAATAGGTTCAATATCTACTAAACAGAATTCAGAATAGTTTACAGAATTTAAACAGCCAATAGTACCTATTAGTGGAACATGGGGTACTGAATAATTTAGATTTGATTTATTAGAATTTCTGTTTAGTCATGTTATATATCTTGAACTGTAACTAAAATTTTAAGAATGTAGTCAATTATTTTATTTATTATTTCCACTTTCACAAATATGTTTAGCACTTATATACCCTGTTAAATATTGATTACAAATAATAAACACATGGCCTTATCATATTATTGTACACGTTTTCAAAACTTTGAAATTCTCTGATGAAGTAAGGACTGAGGTTACTTTCATTTGGGTTCCTGTTACAGGTGCTTTATGCTAAGATATTGACTTTGGTTGTGAGCAGTTCTTCTGGCTGAATTGATTTATGATACACTCTGTTGCTATCCAGACAGTTTCCAGTGAAATGACAAAGAAGTTCTGCTTCCATACCCAACTAATCAATGGAAAGCAAAGCAAGACCAGACAAAACAAAACCTTTTATATAAAGTGACTGGATAGTAAATGTCATGTTGTATATGCTATGTGTGAAAATAAAGAGCAGACATACATATCTTGTTAATCGATATTGCTATTTGCTTTCCAAAGATAAATTTATATCTAGTACAGAGACTATTAAAACTGTTGTGGCATTAAATGGTTTGTTTAAAAATAAATAAATGCCCATACATGTTATGTGAGTGTTAATATTTCTGCTTACAGCATTAATATTTGTGAGAATATAGACATTCAAACATTTAAATTATTAAACATTTAAATTAGTAATTGACTAAATGAAATTAATATTCTGGTAGAAAAATGCCTAATACAACAAATTCTTTTGACAAATTAAAGAAGACCATGGAATACATTCAGATTTCTCAATTAATTGAGAAATTACTGTTTCTTATAATATATTACAGATTAAATAATACATTTTTACAAACTATTTTTCACTCTATATTAAAATTACATTCATATACTTCCAATTGCATTTGTTTTGAAGTATAATAAATATCACAATGCATGGAATATAATACAAGAAACTATCATATATTATCTGCATATTCCTAAACACTTAGTAGTGTGGGGCATTGTGCTCAGAAAGTAAAACCTGTGGAAGTTGGAGACGTACAAGCCAAGGAGTTATAGAAAGGTAGAGTGAGGACCGATATTAATGGATCTTGCATGCCATAATAAGCCCTAAAGAAATATTGATTAATTTAAAAAGAAAATAAGTGACATATCTGTATTTGTTTGAGCAAGATACCTAGGTACAGTGTGGAGATGGAAAAGGCTGTAGATAAATAGAATATTATTCCTGTGATACAAGTAGTATAAGAAAAATATCTGATAGGAGTGGTGACTGGACAGAGAATGAAAAGGGAATATATTTGTGAGGCATTTTGAATAGAATGTTATAACTTGGTTACTGATGGAACATGGGTGGCAAGGTAGAGGAATGAGTTGAGAATGTTTCTCATATTTCTAGCTCACAGATTATCTAATGTGAGCATTAGATTTATTTAATCTTTGTATTAATATCAGTACAATGTACCTTATTATTAATTTTTAATTTATTTAATAACAATGTTGAATATGTTTTAATTTTATACACATTTGGCAAAACAAGTAATTGAAGGCATAAGTTCATGTCAACAATATTTCTTTAGAAAATTTTTTACAGCCATGAAATTAACAACCCATAAACAATTGGATCAAAATATTTGTATTGATTGTCTTTTTTGATGTACTTATATGAAATTCACATAAATGGGAATTTAATTAAAATGCAAACTCATTAAATGAAATATTCACATCTTGAAAATTTTACTCAGACTGCAATTATTAAAATGTATTTGATCATTTTCCAATTAGATGTAATTATTTATTGCCAAAAACCTCATCATTAGAAAAATAATCTCAATTCTGCATCTTATAACCTCGTTTTTCACTTTCTGTAAGTAAGATACAAACTCCTATCTTTAGTAGACACAAAGTAGTAAGAAATATTGTGTGGTAAAATTCCATTTTTACTTTTTTTAAAGTGGACAATAGTTTTTTTTATTATACTTTAAGTTTTAGGGTACATGGGCACAACGTGCAGGTTTGTTACATATGTATACATGTGCCATGTTGGTGTGCTGCACCCATTAACTCGTCATTTAACGTTAGGTATATCTCCTAATGCTATGCCTCCCCCCTCCCCCCCCACCTCACAACAGTCCCCGGTGTGTGATGTTCCCCTTCCTGTGTCCATGTGTTCTCATTGTTCAATTCCCACCTATGAGTGAGAACATGCGGTGTTTGGTTTTTTGTCCTTGCAATAGTTTGCTGAGAATGACGGTTTCCAGCTTCATCCATGTCCCTACAAAGGACATGAACTCATCATTTTTTATGGCTGCATAGTATTCCACGGTGTATATATGCCATATTTTCTTAATCCAGTCTACCATTGTCGGACATCTGGGTTGGTTCCAAGTCTTTGCTATTGTGAATAGTGCTGCAATAAACATACGTGTCCATGTGTCTTTATAGCAGCATGATTTATAATCCTTTGGGTATATACCCAATAATGGGATGGCTGGGTCAAATGGTATTTCTAGTTCTAGATCCTTGAGGAATCACCACACTGTCTTCCACAATGGTTGAACTAGTTTACAATCCCACCAACAGTGTACAAGAGGTCCTATTTCTCCACATCCTCTCCAGCACCTGTTGTTTCCTGACTTTTTAATGATTGCCATTCTAACTGGTGTGAGATGGTATCTCATTGTGGTTTTGATTTGCATTTCTCTGATGGCCAGTGATGATGAGCATTTTTTCATGTGTCTTTTGGCTGCATAAATGTCTTCTTTTGCGAAGTGTCTGTTCATACCCTTTGCCCACTTTTTGATGGGGTTGTTTGTTTTTTTCTTGTAAATTTGTTTGAGTTCATTGTAGATTCTGGATATTAGCCCTTTGTCAGATGCGTAGATTGCAAAAATTTTCTCCCATTCTGTAGGTTGCCTGTTCACTCTGATGGTAGCTTCTTTTGCTGTGCAGAAGCTGACTTCAAACTATACTACAAGGCTACAGTAACCAAAACAGCATGGTACCGGTACCAAAACAGAGATATAGACCAATGGAACAGAACAGAGCCCTCAGAAATAATGCCGCATATCTACAACCATCTGATCTTTGACAAACCTGGCAAACACAAGAAATGGGGAAAGGATTCCCTATTTAATAAATGGTGCTGGGAAAACTGGCTAGCCATATGTAGAAAGCTAAAACTGGATCCCTTCCTTACACCTTACACAAAAATTAATTCAAGATGGATTAAAGACTTAAATGTTAGACCTAAAACCATAAAAACCCTAGAAGAAAACCTAGGCAATACCATTCAGTACATAGGCATGGGCAAGGACTTCATGTCTAAAACACCAAAAGCAATGGCAACAAAAGCCCAAATTGACAAATGGGATCTAATTAAACTAAAGTGGACAATAGTTTTAAGCATTAATTGGATATTCTGATGTTCCAAATCAAAAGTTACAATTCACAATAAAAGGTGATGATTAATCAATCCTTTTTCTTTCGGTCCTATAAATGAATGATATTTTAAAATCGATTATTTATATTTATGTAATATATTCATTAAAATTATTTGCCAGTGTTGATGTATATTTTTAAATACATTATTACATTTTAATCTATATCTATGTGTGAGTTTTTCACCTACATGACTTATGTAAGGACAAGGTATAACATGTACATTTTGTATAATGCTCAAAGAATTGCTGTACCTGGAATGAAAAATGATAATATAAAATTGATTTGCTAACATAAATTATATTTGAAATACCAGTTTTTACTTTTAATATAAACATATAATGCCTAAAACATATAAATTGAACTATCACCTTCTAAAAATGTATTAAAGTGAAACAAATTTTATCTTAGTGGAAATGCTGATAAAAAGCTGAACAAGCTGACACTTTTTTTTACTTCTCTTTAAAAATATATCAATATGATGGGGTTTACTTCTATTTTATCATCTTCTAAACATCTTCCTGTTTTTTTCTCACGTTTTTTATTTCTTATTTCCTCATTTTATAAAAATCTTCTTTGTTTAGTTGAATGCTTTTCATGATTCTATTTTCTCTCATTTTATTGGCTTGGTAGCTGTATCTACCTGTTTCTATGTATCTATCTATCTATCTGCTTACCTACCTACTTGATTTTTATTTATCTAGTAATTGCTCTGGGATTTACAAATTCTCATTAACTTATAAGTGGCCTGAGGACAAATTCAAATGATTTTACACCCATCCACATACATTGTAAGGAGCTTACAGCAATATACTTCTGTTTCCCTTTTCTCAGCCTTTGTGTCATCTTGTCATACATTTCTCTTCTACACGCTATGAAATCTAAAATGCAGTGTAATTATTTTTCAGCCAACTCAATCCACTTTTGAAGTGTTAAAAAAGAAGAAAAAATATTTTATGCTTAATTGTGCATTTGCTGTTTTCAGATCTCAGTATTCGTTTCCATAGACCCAGATTTCTCTAGAGTATCATTTGCTTCTTCGTGAAGAACCTCCCTTAACATGTTTGTGCTGTTAATCTCTGGTAATGGATCCTCTCAGCTTTTTATCTCTAAAAGAAAGCCTTTATTCACCTTTTGTGAAAAAGATATTTTCTCATGGTATAGAATCCAGATTATTTGCTATTTTCTGTAAAAAATACTTTTATGTTTCAATATTTTAAGGAGATATGCATATTTAATAAATAACTATGCTTATGAAACCACGTAGTATATTTAAACTGTGAAGCAACTGAAAAAAGTACTTTGCTTAAGGTGTTGTGTAGGGGGATGGAGGAGGAAGACAATAAGCATAGAAACAAATAATGCTATAAAGGTAAGTAGGAATACACGCCAAAAAGAAAAAAATGTTTCTGTAAATGTGTGGTATTAGTAAAGAAGCAAGCCGAAAGATACAAAATTCATAAATATGTGCCCCAGAGTGAGACAACGTTTGTATTATTCTAGTGAATTTTTACAAATTGGCTATTTCAAGTTAAATTTTTAAGTTCATCTAAACAAAAATCTGGATTCATACATTGGAGCCAACTGTAAAGGGAATGTTTCAACCATGATAGAGTTCACTTGTTCTTTTCTAATGTTAACAAAACCTAACTTTAAACCATAAAATATTGGGCTTTTTCTTGTCTTAATTATGTTTTCAATGTACAGTTAGATTGTGAAAAAGTTCTAATTCAGCAGTTTTTTTATTACAAGGTATTAATCACATCTTCTTATTCAAAATGATCACAGATCATTTATCTTCAACATCTTTAAGATGTTTATTCCTATTTTAAAAAACTACAAAAAATAAAACAAATTATACTTAATTTGACAAATTACTACTAATTGTCAGCAAGTATGTTATGTTGATGATTGGTCTGCCTACATGATTAGGTCCTGGATGTGATTAGATGCCATACTGGAAGCTGGAAAGAGTCAACTGAAACATAGTTCAGAATTGTTTGCTTTCCATACCCTCATTTCATTCCATATTCAGAAAATGGAAAGACTATTTTCTCTTAAGGAGTAGGCCTCTGCATATTATTTGTTTTTTAAAAAATATTTCTTTCTTGCCAAGGACAAAATAACCAACTTTTTCAAAAAATATGCAGAAGATTTCATGACCATGACAATTTTTAAAATTTCAGGTTTTATTTTGAGATAAGAAACTGAAAAACTACCACCTACATGCTACCTTTAAAGAAATTTAGACCACATAAGCCCTCTGTGAACTAAATGTTCATTCAAACCAATTAAATACATATACACACACATGCACATAGATATATAACATATATATACTTATATTTATATAGCATACAATGTGTATGTGGAGATATATATATAATCTCCCTATATATGCACATATATGTCCAGGGCTTAGTTGCTGTTTTTTTTACTGTTCAAATATGACAACTCTTTTTTCCCATGTGTATACATACATTGCAGAATATCAATGACAGCAAATCATTTAATCTGAATGGATCCAGGGTCACCTCAAAAAAAATCTGTAGACTAGTTAGGGTACAATTTCAAATATATTCCTTGAAAACAAGGCAAAAGTATATACATACTTCCCTAAATCCAGGTGTGCCACAGAGTCACTATCAGACTCTCCAACATACCCTCTGGAAAAGGAAAGAGGAAGACTCAAATATCTTTTCTGCTATAGCCAGCTGTATAAATTTCATTGGTGTATAAAACAAAGCACTTGCTTTCAATTTCTATGAGTACATAGAACTCAAATGTTCAAAACAAACATATGTATAAGCTAATGCCAGAAAAATTTTAGATGAATGATGTTGATCAAGAATTATAACTAGTTTCTAACTAGATTTATAGTTAAAAAGCCATACAGCCATTCAAATATAATAGTGGTGGTCACTTGGAATATTATGTAAGGCATCTTTAACTGTGCCCTAAATAGGAAATATATAAATTTTGTTTTACTATTTTAAGGAGACACTGGCTTTCTTACTGGAGATTGTTTTTTGAAGATATTTTGATATTTTCTGTTTTTTCCCTCCTATTTGAAAAGGACAAGTGGAGGATATTCTAACATTTGGCATTGGAAGTGGAATATAATTTTGTTTGAAAATGTGTAATAGGTAAGATGCAATTGCATGCTGGTTAATATGATATGGATAGAGCAATGTTGTGATATGCTGTATTGCAACATCTCATTTCTCTAAAGAAAATAAAGTCATCAAGCCAACGTAAGAGAGAAAAAGAACATAGTTTGCAAACCTCACATATTAAATAAAGGTACCAAAACAGTTCATATCCAGGGACAATTAGTAATGTTATAGCTTTTATCTTGATATTTTGTCCTCAAGATGTCTAATTTTAACTTAATATTTTATATTTTTTCCTTATTAAAAAGCACCTGTTAAATAAACAATGTCAAAAAGAAAAGCCAGAAAAACCTTTGTAAATGTAAAGAAGCATGACAAAAAAAAAATCCTGGATAATTAAGATGTAAATATAAACTTTTTAAAGCTTATATGTGGGCCAGGCACAGTGGTTCACACCTGTAATCTCAGAAATTTGGGACACCAATGTGGGTGGATCACCTGAGGTCAGGAGTTCAAGACCAGCTGGGCCAACATCTGGTAAAACTCGTCTCTACTAAAAATAAAAAATTAGACAGGCATGGTGGCAGGTGCCTGTAATCCCAGCTATTCGGGAGGCTGAGGCAGAAGGATCGCAGGAACCTAGGAGGCAGAGGTTGCAGTGAGCCAAGAGAATGCCACTGCACTCCAGCCTGCATAACAGAGTAAGACTCCATCTCAAAAAAAATAACAAAAGGGAAAAAATAAAGCTTATATGTGATGTGTATTTGTAGACAACAAAAATTTTAGATTTAGTTCATGTTTAGAGCATAGTTCAAGGAAATTATATAAAATGATATTCACATGTTAATAAACTATCATTTTTATTAAAAAGCTGTAAGAAGCTAAAAAAAAGGTAGTATAAAAATACATTTTGTTTTTAAAATATATGAGTTTCCCAGAGTCATAACAAATATGCCAAATAATGATTTATTAATATTTTAAAATTAACTGTCACTTTATATGCCTAATATCATTTATGTTCATATTACTTTGTGTATAAAATTTCACTTATTTTTTGAAAAATATAGCCAGATTTTTTGTGTAAAATCTAACATTTAATACATTTATTAGTTTTGCTATCATCTCTTTTGGCCCAATATCTTAAGTAAAATATCTTTTCATTTTCTGGCATTTTTCATATGCATTTGCAATTGAATTTTTACTCACTGATATTCTATATTATACATCCAGATTCATTAATTCAGTGAGGAAATAATACTGAGTTTTCTCATTAACACAACTTTATTTTTATCATTTCAGTATATTTTATTTTTTATTGTCTGTTATCTTCCTTCAGAGAACAAATAGAAGAGCTATGTACTAAATACTTTCTATAAAATGCCTGTTTCTGAAAAATAACTTATTTAAGACTTTTTAGCTATAATAGCACCACTTTTTGACAGTTCTAGGTTAACATAACCTTGGAGAGTTTGGCAGAACAGTTCAAATAAGAAACTTTCTTCTCTCCAATATTTGTTCCACTATGAGACCTGAATAATTAAATTTATTTTCTCTCTAATGAGAACATTTTGCTAACTCCTTCTCCTCAGCTAGCAATTTCTTTCTAGTATTAATCTGAAAACAGCATGTTTTCCCTTACATAAAGCTATTGGATACACTACTTCTTGCAAAAACAATGATTTACAAGTTTTTTTTTCTTAAAACTAAAAATAGGCATTTCTAATGAACTTACATAAACATGAAAGGATATTTTTCCAGATTTATTTAGCTAAACACTTAAGAAAATTATAAATGACAGATATATTGTAAGCATAAAGTAAGTGAAAAAGTATCAGTAATGTAAACATGTATATCATACGTAATTACTTGTCTTTTCTTTTGAATTTTAATTATTGTCTACAGTTCAACAACACAAATAATAGCAAAGAGGGCTTAAGTCACCTGTCAAAATACTGTTATTAAATTAAAAAAAACTAACTCTACTAATTTGGGTGTCCTGAGAAGATCTCGAACATGGTAGGTAACCAAGATAATGTGTGTTGTGAATAAAAGGAAAGAAGGTGAAAATGCCATTGCAATTATATCCTCAACAGGAATTCCAGGCATCCCTTCTTTTTCTGCAGCAACCCAAAGTTAAAAATTGACCACAGCTCTAGGTATCTGGGGTAGGGACAAATGCCTGAGGCAATCATATTTCCATTTTTTTCCACAATAACTGATTTAGAGCTTACCTGAAAACAAGACAGTTTCTCTTGAGAAGAAAACATTTACTCTTTAACGAGAAAGCAACAAGAAGCAAATTAACTTTTTTTCTCTTTTGCATATGAAATGAACGATGAATCTTTATTTTTCTCTTGCTTTTGTCTGTCATTCAATAATCACATGAAGAATCAGTGATAGGATGTGGCCAATGCTGTTGATTTCATAGGAGAGACAAAAAAGTTTTTTGTCGAACTTTTGAACCAATCCTGCATTTCTGTTATTTGTAGCTAACACCATGCTATTTTAAAGGAAAGGAAATATGGTAAAAAGGAATGAAAATATTATGACAGAATGGTAATGTTGAAACTATACATTAGCATACAATCCAATCATATAACAAAAAAATAAATATTAAATATCCTTAAAGAGCTTATTTGGATAAAGATGTGGAGCAGAATGAGGAGTATTCAAGGACAAAAATCTTTCTGCCTTGCTTATTGGTTTAAAGAATCATTTATATTTTTAAAATGATCATCCTTACAGTAGGAAGTATGTAGATTTTTATAATTATACTGAGGCCATTTTAATGGTTTAATTTGCTAATACTCTTAATCATAATAATAGTTATCAATGCATTGCCAGATGTTCTATCCTAATAATGATGAAGATAAGATATGATGGTAAGAAATTATTAATACATATAAATAATTATTAATCAAATTTGTAAATAGTTTTGTTGGGCATTATGGATTTCAAAAAACTATCCCTGCCCTTTAGGGAAAAAAAAGTAAAACAGCTATAGAAAAAAAAACTACTGAGCTTGAGCAAAATTATATACATGGAAAGACAGTATTATCCATATTACTAAACTGGAAATTACATATGATGTGAAATAAGACAGAATTTAATGAGATGCTAATGATGCTGTACAACCAATCATTGCAAACTATAACGAAGAGATTATGTAAATATATATATATGTGTGTGTGTGTGCATAAAAGACTCAGAATAGCCAAAGCCACCCTGAGCAAAAAAACAAAACTAGAGGAATCACATTACCTGACTTCAAATTATACTATTATGAAGCTGTAGTAACCAAAACAGCATTGTACTGGCATAAAAATAGACACATAGACCAAAGAAACAGAATAGACAGCCTAGAACCAAATTTCTGTATGTGTCAACTCATTTTTGATAAAGGTGCAAAGAATATACATTGGGTGAAAGAAGACTCTCCTCAGTAAATGGTACTGTGATAACTGGATATACATGTGAAGAAAAATAAAACTAGACCCCCATCTTAAATATAAGACCTGAAACTATGGAATTACTTGAAGAAAACATTGGGGACACACTCCATAACACTGTTCTGGGTAACAATATCTTGAGTAATATCTCAAAAGCATAGGCAACTAAAGCAAAAATGGACAAATGGGATCACATCAAGCCTAAAAGTTTCTGTACGACAAAGCCAACAATCAGCAAAATGAAGAGACAGCCCAGCCCACGGAATGAGAGAAAATATTTGCAAATTACCCATCTCACAAAGGATTAGTACCAGAATATATAAAAATATTAAAGAGGTCAAACAGCTCAGGAATAAAACAAATCATCAAATTTTAAAATGGGCAAAATATCAGAATAGACATTTCTTAAAGGAAGACATACAGATGACCTACATGTATATGAAACACTTAACATCAATAATACTCAGAGAAATGCAAATCAAAACTACCACAAGAGATCATCTCACTCAGTTAAAAATGGCTTTTATCCAAAAGACAAGCAATAATAAATGCTGGCAAGGATGTGGAAAAAGGAGAACCCTCCTACACTGTTGTTGGGGAAGTAAATTAGTTCAGCCGCTATGAAGAACATTATGGAGGTTCCTCAAAAAACTAAAAATAGAGCTACCATATGATCCTCCAGTGCCCAAAAGAAAAAAAAATAGTATGTTGAACAGATATCTGTACTCTCACGTTTATTACAGCACTATTCAAAATAGCCAACATTTGGAAGCAACCTAAGTGTGCATCACAAGATAAGTGGATAATGAAATGCAGTAGATATACACAAGGAAATTTTATTCAGCCATAAGAAATGTAATCCTGTCATTTGCATCAACATGGATGGAACTAGAGGTCATTATGTTAAGTGAAATAAACTAGGCACAGGAAGATTAAGTTCACATGTTCTCACTCATGCATGGGAGCTAAAAAAAATAATTTATGGAGATAGGCAGTAGAATGGTGGTTACCAAAGGCTGAGAACGGTAGAATGTATGGTTAATGGGTACAAAATAAGTTAGACAGAATAAATAAGATCTAGCGTTCATTAACACAATAGAGTGATTATAGTTAAAAATAATCTATTATATATTTTAAGATAACTAAAATAGGGGAATTGAAATGTTCCTAACCCAAGGATATGATAAATTCTTGAGGTGATGGGTACCCCAATTACCCTACCTTGGTCATTACACATTGTATGCTTATATCCTAACATCACTTGTACCCTATAAATATATACAACTGTTATGTGCCCATAATAATTAAAAATAAAAAATTAAAGATACCTCACAATTGACATCTAATCTTCTGTTTCTAAAAGAAGATGGTCCCCGATCATCATGTCACCTATCTATATATCTATCATCTATCTGAATATGTGTGTGCTTGTGTGTGTGTGTGTGTATACACACAAAATATATACAAAATATAAAGTCATTTTAACTGAGTGAGATGATATCTTGTGGTAGTTATGTTATGGAGTATGTCCCCAGTGTTTTCTTCAAGTAATTCCACTGTTTTAGGTCTTATATTTAAGATGTGGGTCTGGTTTTATTCTTCTTCATATGTATATCCAGTTGTCACAGTACCATTTACTGAGGAGAGTTTTCTTTCATCCAGTGTATATTCTTTGCACCTTTGTTGAAAATGACTTGACAAATACATAAATTTGATTATAGGCACTCTATTCTGTTTCCTTGGTCTATGTGTCTGTTTTTATGCCAGTACTATGCTGTTTTGGCTACTACAGCTTCATAATAGTATAATTTTAAGTCAGGTAATGTGATTTCCCTAGTTTTGTTCTTTTTTGCTCAGGGTGGCTTTGGCTATTCTGTCTTTTGTGGTTCAATGCAAATTTTAGGGTTATATTTTCTGTTTCCATGAAGACTGGCATGGGTATTTTGATGAGGACTGTATTGAATCTCCAGATTGCTTTGGATAGTATGGACATTTTAACAACACTGATTGTTACAAATCATGAAAATGAAGTATGCTTTCATTTTCTTGTGTCCGCTTCAATTTATTTTGTTAATGTTTTATGGTTTCCATTGTAGATATCTTTTACTTGTTTGGTTAAGATTATTTCTAGGTATTTTATTTTATTTGTAGCTGTTGTAAATGGAATCCTTTTCTTGGTTTCTTTTTCAAATTGTTCACTGTTGGCATATAGAAATGCTATTGATTTTTGTATGTTGATTTTGTATACTATAAATTTACTGAATTTGTTCACCAGTTTTAAGAGTTTTTTTTGGTGGAGGCTTTAGGTTTTTCTAAATATAAAATCATGTAATCTGCAAACAAGCACAATTTGACTTCTTTACAATTTGGATGCCCTTTATTTCTTTCTCTTGTCTAATTTCTCTTGTAGGATTTCCAGTACTATGCTGAATAACATTAGTGAAATTGGACATCCTTGTCATGTTCTAAATCTTAAAAGAAACACAGTTTTTCCACATTCAGTATATTCATATGGCTTCTATTGTGTTATGTTTCTTCTATACTAAGGTTTTTTAAAGCTGTTTTTTTTTTATCATCAAGGGATATTGAAATGAAGGAGAATAAAATACTTCCAAATTCATTCTACAAGGCCACTATTGCCCTGATACCAAAACCAGAAAAAAACACAACCAAAGAAAATGAAGCTACAGGCAAATATTTCTGGTGAACATAGATGCAAAAATCCTTAACAAAATACTAACAAACAAAATTCAGTAATTCATTGAAAAGGTCATTCATCATAATCAAACAAGATTTATCACAGAAATGCAAGACAGCTGCACATACAAAAATTAATAAATGTAATATACCACATCAACAGAATTAAAGAACAAAATACCTACGATCATTTCAAGAGATTCCAGAACAGATAACATTTTTTAAAAATGCTCAACCAAAATAATTTAGACTAGGCCCTACTTTATGTTAACCATTTTTAAAAATGCTTATAATTTAAACTAATTCTGTAAATTATAGATATATTAATTCTGTAAGTTATGGCAAATACAAATGTTCCATGTCAATTAAATTGGAAAAACATTAGAGGTTTTAATACTTATCAGCACACTAAAGGCTATAAAAATTACTCTAGAAAAAGAATCTGTAAAAAGCCAAATTAAAAAAAAATTAAGTTTTGAATAGATGATTCATTCAAAAGGTACAAACTATTATAAATAACATAATTATCATTTTAGGTTTTCTATATATCCTGAGGCTATCATAATTACCAGGGTTTTTTTTTAATATTCAAGAGGCTAATTCTCTTTCTCTCTCTCTTCCTCTCTCTCTCTCTCTCGCTCTCTCTCATTTTATTGTAGGTAAAGATCTAACTTCCTTTCATCCTTTTCACTAAGAAGCTTATGTCCCCTGTGGCAATGAGATAGTGCCACCTTCTGTCACCTGGACAGTGGGTACATGGGAGGAATACAAAGAGGAAGAAGCTAAAGAACAGAATTGGTTTAATCAGTTTATGAAGTCCTAGATGGACAATTGGCAAATTCATGCAAAAAACAGAGAAGATTTATTATTTCAAAGCTTTAAGAATTGAACTGTGGCATGAAAAACTGCTCAGTTCTCAAATAGGTCTCTGAGTAGCTCAAAAATGGAACAGATAAAAATAACATTGCAGAAGTTTTTGAAACTAAACCGAAGTCTGAAGCATGGTTCACAAAATTAGGCCAGGCCATGCATGCAAAATTAAAACGGGTTAATTGCTTATTAAAACAGAAGAGTTTAGTAGGAACAAGAGGTTCATAAAATATACCCCAAATGTCCGGTATACAATAAAAAAATACTTGTCTTACCAAGCATCAGGAAGTCTCGACAACGAGAAAAAAGCAAAACAATAGATACCAACACTGCGATAACATATACGGTGGCGTTATTTGACAAGGATATTAAAGATGGTATTATGAAAATGCTCTAGCAAGCCATTATGATTACTTATGAAACAAATAAAAATCATCTCAACAAATAAATAGGAGACAATATAAAAACAAATTTTAGCATTAAAAAATTCAATGACAAAGAAAATATTCTCTGTATGGGTTCAATAGAAGAATGAAGGTGATTTAGGAAAGACTCATTGACATTGAAGATAGGACAATTGAAATTATCTAGATCGAATAATGGAGAATAAATAGAATTAAAAAAAATAAACTGTGGGGCCTGTGGGACAATAAGTAAACATCTCATATTCACATCATTGAAGTCATTGAAAGAAAAGAGTAAGCTCATAGGGCACTGAAAATTTAATTTAAAAAGTAATTGCTGAATCTTTTTTCAATTTAATAAAACTTGCAGATCAAAGAAGTAGATCTAACCAGAAACAGAATAAACCCAAAGCATTTCAATTTCAAAACATCAAAATTAAATATCTGAAAGCTAAGACAAAGGCAAAAGAAGTCTCTAAAGCTGTCAGAAACAGTGCATTGCATCTGGATGAATAACAGTTTGGATTATAGTGGATTTATCACTAATTCATACAGGCTGGACAGAAGTGGGAAAATGTTTTTAGAATACTGAAAGAAAAAAGTCTTGTAATACAAAAAATGTATATCTACTGAAAATATTCTTAAGAAATAAAGCTGAAATAAGTCATTCTTAGATTAATGAAAATAATTTGTTGACAGTCAAAAAAATGGTTTTTTTATTTTTATTTTATTTTATTTTATTGTATTTTCATTTTATTTATTTTATTTTATTTTTTTGAGACAGAGTCTCGCTTTATCATCCAGGCTGGAGTGAAAGGGTAAATATATAGGAAAAAATAATAGACCATTAGACTGTCTTTCTAATTTTATTTTACATATTTATTTTTTATTTTATTTATTTATTTATTTATTTTTGAGACGAAGTCTTGCTCTTGTCGTCCAGGCTGAAGTGCAATGGTGCCATCTTAGCTCACTGCAACCTCTGCCTCCCTGATTCAAGCAATTCTCCTGCCTCAGCCTCCTGAGTAGCTGGGGTTACAGGCTCACGACCCACATCCAGCTAATTTTTGTATTTTTAGTAGAGACAGGGTTTCACCATGTTGGCCAGGCTGGTCTCAAACATCCTCCCGCCTTGGCCTCCCAAACACCTGGGATTACAGGTGTGAGTCACTGTACCCAGGCTCTGTTTTTCATTCTTTAATATTATGTCTGACGGTCAACGTGAAAATTATAATATTATTTCATATGATTTTCAGTATACATAAATAACATATTTAAGACAATGATAGTATAAAAAAAGGAAGGTAAAGGGACCTAAGTGTAGGTAATGTTTTTAGATTCCATTTGAAGTAGTAAAATATCATTTTTTTGTAGACTATGATGTTACATATAGAAATTGTGATCTCCAGAGCATCTACTAAAATGAAATAAAATTGCCACAATATATACTGAAAATTCTATATAAGATACTAAAAATATCTTATATATATGATATATAGACAGATATAAAAAGATACTATATATATGACACACTAATATAACAAAATTGAATTTAAATCATCTAAATAAAAGACATAGATTGGCAGGGTGAATTAAATTATATCCAACTATATGCTTCCAGAAAAATTTACTTAAAATATAATTATACAGTAAAGTTTACAAATATAATTATATGGTTAAGTTAAAAGTAAAAGGATGCAAACTAATATACTATGCAAACAACAGCCAAGAGAAAGCTGAGAGGCTATAGTAACTTCAGAAAATCTAGACTTCAGAGCAAAGAAAGTTAGCATGGATAAAGAGAGATATATCATAACAAAATGGTCAGTTAATCACAAAGAGGTAGCAGTCTTAAATATGTATACACCAAACATTGGAGCTTCAAAATACATAAAGCAAAACTGAAAGAACAATAAGGAAAGGTAGACAAATTGTAGCTGGGGCCTACAACAGCTCTATTTCTTAGTAATAAACATTAACAGGAAACAAATAGGTAGTTGCCTGGTGAGTGAGATGCCTGAAAGGACAGATTACAAAGGAGTGTAAGGAAATATCTGTGTATAATGAATATGTTTATTATTCTATTTAGTAATTATTTTATAGTGGGTACATATGCCAAAATGTAGCAAATGGTGCACTTTAAATATGTGTGGTTTATAGTAAGTCAATAATAACTTAATAAATAATTAATTAAAGGGGATTTTTTTTTTTTTTTTTTTTTGAGACAAAGCCTTGCTCTGTTGTCCAGGCTAGAGTGCAGTGGCGTGATGTCGGCTCACTGCAAGCTCCGCCTCCTGGGTTCACGCCATTCTCCTGCCTCAGCCTCCCGAGTAGCTGGGACTACAGGCGCCCACCACAACACCCGGCTAATATTTTTTTTTTATTTTTAGTAGAGACGGGGTTTCACCGTGTTAGCCAGGATGGTCTCGATCTCCTGACCTCGTAATCCACCCGCCTCGGCCTCCCAAAGTGCTGGGATTACAGGCGTGAGCCACCGCGCCCGGCCTTAAAGGGGAATGTTTTTGAAGAGACAAAAGTATGCAAACCATTGGGCCTAGCAGATCGAATTTTAGAATTTTTTCTTAGATAATGAGCATATATATTTATTAATTTTTAGCTAAAATTGTTTGTCTCAGCATTGTAAATAATAGTGGAAACGGTTAGATATCTTAAATTTCTAATACTCGTGTTTTGGTTAAATTAATATATAGTTATGACTAGAATACTAGGTAGCAATAAAAAATGACACGTTATGTGACAGTTGCAAATTCCATTAAAGTGATATATGCCTGTACAGAAAAACTGAACATATATATACCAAAATGTAGAGATTAAGGAGCTCTTCTATTTGAAACTACCATTGAACACCTGCTGTCTGATTCTATGTGAATGTTGAAAAAGTGAATCATTCCAATAATATATCTACATTAAGCATCATTATTTACTACCTATGCTTATGCATTTTGACATATATGTTGCTATGCATGTCTCTTTTCATAAAAAATAGAATCCTGTTATTTTACTTTCTTAGAATTCTGGTGATTTTTTTGATAGGGAGGGAGGCTACTGAAGTATAAATAGCATTAAAAATTTTTAATTAAAGAAATTGTCAATAAATCAAATTTTATTTGTATTAATCTGTAGAATAATCTGAGGAGTAAAATTTATTCCTAACACTAGACAAGCGGTAGATTATTCACTATAAACTTTATTTCCACATATTTACTTTCACTGATAAACTGGGATTTGAGTTTCAAAAGAATGTACAGTTATCTTTGCTGATTTCTTCTTTCTCTGTTTTATCTTCAGTTTCAGCTATTCTTACTGGCTTATGTACATTTTTACAATAGCCAATTAATGGCTTATATACATTTTTACAACACATTTTTACAATAGCCAAAATTATTTGGCTCTTTTTAGCATGATCTCAGTGATCTCGCCAATATATTTTTGAAAATGCTGAGAAACCTCTCAATGCATATGAAATATATGTTTTCTAAAAATCCTAACAAGTGGTTGTCCCTTTTTTTTTTTTTTTGGTGATTATTTCTTCAAGTACTGGGCTGTAAATTTATCAGACACTGCCATGAGGAGAGATTGACCCAATGCACTCCAGTCTGGGTGACAGAAAGAGATTCCATCTCAAAAGAAAAAAAAAAAAAAAAAGAGCCTATACCAGACCTTTCAATTTCTATTATATCTTTTATAAAATGAAAAACAACAACAATACAAAATACATAAGTAAAAACACATAATGTACCAAGGCACCATCCATTCAGGACTAATTTGCAATTTTATAATAGCATTCTTGTCACTATTCATGGAACTAGGCTAAACTGTTTAATTTACTCTCCACTGTCATTGCTGGCCAGCATTTATTAGATTGTGTCTTCATACATTATTTGCTTGTATGATCATTTTTCCTCTTACATTAAACGTACTTTGTTATGTCTTCCTAATTAATACACAGCGAATAACATACAATTTATTCTTACAATAAAACATGAATATTAACGTAGATAAAATGATAGCGGTAACTTTATTTTTACTTTTTATATTACTAAATCAATAATATGTGAAAATAAAACTGGGATAGGCTTAAAAAGTGCATAAGCAAATTCCGCATTTAAGGAGCTTAGATATTGCCACTTTTTCCTAAGAATAAGTATAAAGCTTAATAAATTATAAATTGACAACTCTTTTTAGGTTTTTGAAAGAAGTGAAGTCCTGGGACAAATGACTTCCCCCAAACTGAGAAGTGGCAGGCAGATACAGAGAACAGCTCTCTGGAGCAGACTTCTGTGGAACCACACTCGGGTAGAAAAACCTGGACTCTAATTGAATTACAGGATTCTGGGTGTAGACAAAATTGATAATTAATAACTCCAGGAGAATCTAGTCATAGGGGAACCTTACAATTTTGTGTTTTACCACCAGGAGATCTACAGATTCTCACAGCAAATAACAGAGAAAAAAAGAAAGAAAAAAACAATAAAACAAGAAAAAATCTTCTCTTACTTTCAGTGGGGGTAGGGGAAAAGAAACCATTTTGAAATACACTAGAACACTCTATTCTTCTTAACAAGCTTTGCTCTCAAGAGAAACTAGTTAACCACAGGTTTTTTGTTTTTTTTTTAGAGTTTTCAGTGCCTAACTGATCTAGGGGTAGGGAAATAGCTCCAGCCTGCTCTAGACATCCTGCCCTACTTAATGGAAGAGAAAAAACTGAGAAACACTAGTGAAGTTCATATTTCAGAGGCCTAGGTTCACTAAAATACTGAGACATAATCATAGGGCTATCAAAATCCTCCTCTCTGTCAGTTATTACCACTACAATACAGAAGACCTTGATATGTTTTGTCTCTGTGTCCTCACCCAAATTTACCTTGAATTGTAATCCCCGTAATCCCTTTGTGTCAAGAGACCAGGTGGAGGTAATTGAATCATCGAGTTGGTTTGCCTTATGCTGTTCTTGTGATAATGAGTGAGTCTCATGACATCTGACTTTTTTTTTCTTTGTTTGTTTTCTTTAAGTTCTGGGATACATGTGCAGAATATGCGGGTTTGTTACATAGGTATACATGTGCCACAGTGGTTTGCTGCACCCATCAACCCTTCATCTAGGCTTTAAGTCCCACATGCATTAGGTATTTGTCCTAATGTTCTGCCTCCCCCTGCCCCTCACCCCGACAGGCCCCAGTGTGTGATGTTCCCCTCCCTGTGTCCATGTGTGTTCCCATTGTTCCACTCTCATTTATGAGAGAGTACATGTGGAGTTTGGCATTCTGTTCCTGTGTTAGTTTGCTGAGAATGATGGTTTCTAGCTTCTTCCATGTCCCTGCATGGTTTTATTAGCGTCTGGCATTTCTCCTGCTTACACTCATTCTCTCTCCTGCGGCCCTGTGAAGAGGTAACTTCTGCCATGATTGGAAGTTTCCTGAGGCCACCCTAGCCATGTGAAACTGTGAGCCGATTAAATCTCTGCTCTTTATAAATTACCCAGTCTCAAGTATTTCTTCATAGCAGTGTGATAGCAGACTAATACAACAGTTCTTTTTTCCAATATATTATGTCTGAGTATCAAGGATATATTACAAGGCATACTAAAACACAGTAAAAGAAAGGCAAAAACCAAACACAACAAACAAAAAACTAAACAGTTCGAAGACACAGTAACACATTAGAAACAGGCATGGGTGGGATATTGGAATTATCAAACAAGAAATTTAAAGCAACTATGATTAATGAGATAACGGCTCTAACGGATAAAGCAGACAGCATGCAAGAACATAAGAAAATGTAAGCACAGAAATGAAAATCCTAGGAAAGAACCTAGAAGAAATGCTAGAGATCAAAATCATTGTAACAGAAAGGCATTTGAAAATCTCATTAGGAGATTGGCCCCAGATGAGGAAGAAAATCTCTCAGCTTGAATATTTATCAATAGAAACTTACAAAGCTGAAACAAAAAGAGAAAAGGCTGAAATAAACAGAACAAAATATTCTGTAGAGTGGGACAACTACAAAAGTTGTAACATATGTATAATGGAAATACTAAGAGGGAGAAGAAAGATCAAGGAGTAAAATAAATATTTGAAGAAATAATAACTGAGAATTTCCCTCAAGTTAATGTCAGATGCCAAACCACAGATTCTGGAAGCTCAGAGAACACCACACAGGATAAATGCCAAACAAAACAACACAAAACAAAATTTAAAACTGCACCTTGGTATATTATTTGCAAACTACAGAGAATTTTAAATGAAGAAAAAATTTTGAAAAACGGTGGTTTGGGTCTGAGAAAGCACATTACCAAAACAGGAACAAAGACAAGAAATCTATCTTCCCTCTTCTCAGAAGCCAAATTAGCAAGAACAGAATAGAATAAAATATTTAAAGTGTTGAGAAAAAAAAGAAAATACACCAACGTAGAGTTCTGTACCCTGTGAAATTACCCTCGAAAAGTGGAGGAGAAATAAGGGCTTTTTCAGATAAACAAAAATTTATGGAATTTGTTACTAGTAAAAAATGCAAAAGATGTTAAAAAAGAAGAGAAATAATATAGGTCAGAAAGCAAGATCTACGTAAATAAACAAGAAGCGTCAAAGACAAAACCAATGAAAGTAAAGTAAATGCTTTTATTTTTCTTATTCTTAATTGATCTAACAGATAACAGTTTGTTCAAAATAATTATAGCAACAATGTATTCAATTATGTATGGTTCTGTATATATTTTATATTCATTATTATATATGAGTGAAATGAATGACAGCAATAATACAAGGGATAAGAGGATAAGTTAAAATTATTTTCTTATTATAAGGTATCTATAGTACCTGTGAAACAGTATAGTGTTATTTTAAAAGTGTGCTTGAATTAGTTGTAAATACATATTGCAAACTCTAGGGCAACTACCAAAAAATAGGAAAAAAAGAACCATAGTTGATATTCTGAGAAAAAAGAGAAAATGGAAAATTATAAAATGCTCAATTAAAATCGCAACAGGCAAAAGTAGAAAACAAAATTAGGAACAAAAATCAAGGGCAATAAATAGAAAATAGTAAAAAAAATATGGTGGATATCAACTCAGGTATATAATAAATCACCTTGGATGTCAATACTCTAAGTATAATACTTTGGCAGAGATTGTTTGAGTGGATCAAAAAAAAAAAGACCCAACTATATCTTGTCAAAAAATAACCATCTTTACATATATGGACACATCTAGATTAAAAGTAAATGGATGGAAAAGTGGGTTGGGGAGACAATTGTCAAAAGGATACAGTATTTCAGTTAAATTGGAGAAATAATTTCAAGAGATCTAGTGTACAAGAGTCCTCTATAGTTAATAACAATGTATTGTATCTTTGAAAGTTGCTGAGTAGATTTTAAGTAGATTGCTTAAAGTAGATTTTCACCATAAAGAAATAACTGTGTGAGGTAATGTACATGTTAATTAGCTGAATTTATCCTTTTTAAAATGTACACACATTTTAAAAGAACATGTACATGATAAATACATACAATTTGTCAATTAAAAAACATGGATGGAGAAGTTATACTATGCTAACACTAATCAAAGGAAAGCAGATATAGCGCTATCAGTTTCAGAGTAGACTTTAAAATGAGGAAATTTACTGAGGACAAAGAAAGACATTGCATAGCAATAAAGGGGTCAATTCTCCAAGAAGACATAACAATCCTTAATGTATATGTACCTAACAACAGAGCATATGTGAGACAAAATCTGATAGAACTATAAGGGTAGATAGGTTAATCTACTATTATATTTGGAGACTTCAATACCTTTATCATAAACAGACAGACTCATCAGGTAGAAAATCTGTAACGACATTGTTGAACTCAATAACACAATCAATCAACTCAATATAATTGACATATATAGATTACCCCATTCAACAGCAGCAGAATACATATGCTTCCATACAATACACACCAAGATAGATTACATTCTGGGCCATAAAACACACCCTAATAAATTTAAAAGGACAGACATTGTACAATGTCTGCATTCAGACCACAGTGGAATTAAACTAGAAATTAATGACAAATACATAACTAGAAAATCTTAAAGTACATAGAGGTTAAAGAAGACATTTCAAAATAATTCATGAGTAAAAAATTAAATCTGAAGAGAAACTTAAAAATATTTAAAATTAATTAAAATTTTATAAAAACAACTTTTCAAAATTGGAAATGGAGTGAAACCAGTGCTTGGAATAAAACATAGTAATAAATTCAAATGCTAGAAAAGAAGAAATATCTATAAGCAGTTATCCAAGCTTCAATCTTAAAAAACTTGAAAAACAAGAGGAAATAAAATCTAAAGTGAGCAGAAGAAATGAAAGAGAGGATATCACCACAGATGTTATGAAGATTAAGAGGATAATAAGAGTATTACGTATAGCTCTATGCCCACAGATTTGATAAGCTAGATAATATGGATCAATTCCTTGAAAGACACAATCTGCCAAAATTTACACAAAAAGAAACAGACAACCTGGATATACCTATATCTATTCATTATATGTAATCAATGATTAATAACATTCCAAAAGCGAAAGCACCAGTGAATTCTACTGGACATTTAAGAAATAAATCATACAAATTCTCTAAAATATCTTTCAGAAGATAGAAATATGAAAAATACTTCCTTACTCATACTATGAGACAAGCATCACACTATCAAAACCAGACAAAGACATTACAAGGAAATAAAACTACAAACAATATTTCTAATAGATATTTATGCAAAAATTCTCAGAAAATAGCAAATGGAATCCAACAATATATGAAAAGAATTATTCACCAGTTCCAAGTTGGATATATCTGAGGTATGCAAGGCTAGTTTAACATTAGAAAGCCAATTAATGTAATCAATCACATCAACAACTGAAGAAGATAAATTATATGGTCATATCAATAGATGGAGAAAAAGCATTTGCCAATGTTTAACACCCATTTATGATAAAAAGAAAAACTCTCAGGAAACTAGGAATAGAATAAAACATCCTCAAGTTGATTTTTTTAAGTTATACTGAAAACCTACAGTTAACATTACACTTAATTGTAAGAAACAGAAAACATTCCCAACACAATCAGGAGCAAGGCAAGGATGTTCCCTCTAAACACTCCTTTTCAACATTAAACTGAAACATTCTACTAAATATCATGAGACAAAGAAAGGAAATAAAGGGGATGTTGATTTGTGAGGAAGAAATAAAACTGTTTTTTCACATATTGCATAATTTTCTATATTGAAAACACAAAACAATTGACAAACTCTTCTAATAAGCAACTATAGCATGTTTGCTGGCTACAAAGTTAATACACCGAAGTTAAAATCTTCCCCACATACAGAATGAACAAGTGGAATTTGAAATTAAAAACACAATACTATTTGCATTAGCACCCCTAAAATGAATATTTAAGTATAAATCTAACAAAATATGCAAAATATCTATATGGAGAAAAGTACAAATGTCAAAAGAAATAAAAAATTAACTAAATAAATGGAGATATAGTCCATGTTCATAAATAGGAAAAATCAACATTACTATTATATTGGTTCTTCCCAAACTGACATATAGATTCAATGCAATCCTAATCAAAATGCCAGAAAATTATTTTTAGATATCAACAAACTGATTCTAAAGTTTATATGGAGTGTCAGAAGATACAGAATTGCCAAAACAACATTGAACGAAAAGAAAAATGTTGGAAGATTGACTCTTTCTGACTTCAAGACATGTCAAGCTTCAGTATGAAAGACAGTGTGGGATTTATGAAATAATAGGCAAACAAACCTGAAATAAAATAGCCCAGAAACAGTTAAAAATGTATATAGTCTATTGATCTTTGACAAAGAAGCAAAGGCAATACACAATGCAGCAAAGATAGCCTTTTCAACAAACAGTACTAGAACAACTGAATGTCCACATGCAAAAAAATAAATCTAGACACATACTACACACTTCACAAAAATTAACTCAAAATGGATCATAGACTTTGTAAAAGGCAAATCTATAAAACTTTGAGATGATATCATAGGAGAGAACCTAGATGTTCATGTGTATGACAATGAATTTCTAGATACAACACAAAAGGCACTACCCATTAAAGAAATAATTCATGAGAAACTTCATTGAAATTAAAGATTTCTACTCTGTGAAAGATACTGTTATGAGAATAAAAAGACAAGCCATAGACTGGGAGAAAAGACATATCTGATAAAGGATTATTAACCAAAATATACAAAGAACGCTTAAGACTCAAAAATAAGAAATGAATAGAATTAAAAATGGGTCAAAGACCTTAACAGACACATCAAAAAAGAATATATACAAATGGTAAACAAGCACATGAAAAGTTGCTCCACATCAGAAGTCAATAGGAAAATGCTACTTAAAACAATGAGATACCAGTACCTACTTACTAGCATGGCCCAAATCCAGAATATTGATAACACCATATGCTGATGATAATATGGAGCTACAGGAACTCTCACTCATTGTTGATGGAAGTGCAAAATTATACAGCCACTGTGAAAGACAGTTTGGTTGTTTCTTACAAAACTAAACATGTTGTTTTCATATTATTCAGCGAATATGCACCTTGATATTTACCCCAGAAAGCTGAAAACTTATGTTTACACAAAAACCTGAACACAGATGTTCATAGCAGCCTTATTAATAATTGCCAAAACTTGGAAGCAACCAAGATGTCCTTTACTAGGTGAATCAACAAATAAACAGTGGTACATGCAGACAATAGAATATTATTCAGTGCAAGAAATATCAAGCCATGAAAAGACACAGAAGAAATTTAAATGCATATTAGCAAGTGAAATAAATTAATCTAAAAAGCTATATGACATTGTGGACAAGGCAGAACTATGGAAACAGTATCAGTGATTGTAGAGGATTAGGGCATAGTGAGGGATGAATAGACGGAACACAGCATTTTTAGGGCAGTAGAACTGCTGTGTATGATAGTATAATGGTAGATACATGGCAGTATCCTTTTGTTCCAATCTAGAGAATGAACACCAGGTGTGAGACCTATTGTAAACACACTGTGGACTTTAGGAAATACTAATGTGTCGATGTAGATTCATGTTTTGTAACAAATATAAGACTGATAGGAAATGTTGATAATGGTGGAGGCTATGAATGCCTCGGGCAATGTGTGGAAAATCTTTCTACTTTCCTCTCAATTTTGTTGTGAATCTAAAATCATTCTAAAGAAATAAAATCTTTTCAAAAGTGCATACAGCCTTGTCATCTAACCTAAGGTGGACAAAAAATTGCAGTGTTTGGTAGGTGATCATCTTTCTTTATCTGAGAAAACAAAACAAAAAACAAAAAGAAAAAGAAACATTTGATTCTGTAAATATGAGCTGCTTCATCTTCCAAAAGATTATAGTTTGTTCTTAATGGACATAAATAATATAGTCAAGTTATAAAAAAGTTTCTAATCTTTCATCAAATTAAGGATATGTATCAAAGCACTTTGCAAATGTTACTCTCTAATCTTAGGCAAATATGAACTTCAAATGATGTTAATTTTCAAATAATTTATGGGAGGGAATAGCATTTTGTAATGAGTGATGCTATATTTTTCCTTACCTTGACCAACATACATGGCAGATGAGGAGCAATAGAGTAAAAATAAATATATAAAATCAAGATTATCTCTATGAAAAACTTTTACCCTCAGAAGCAATAGACTTCAAAATGGAAGTTCTGCATCAGTATATGAGAGCAGGGTTTTATATTTTCTTTCTTGACTTATCTTTCTAACCTAACACTATAAAATTAGATTCCAGTAAAATCAGAGCTTTAAAATTCTTCCAATTTTCTTATTTTCTAATTTTTGCTCTTCATCTCTAAAACGATCTATAAAAGAATAAAGTCATACTTCAGTTGCGGTTTTCTTTAATCTATCAGCATTCAGGCGTATCTCTAATGACATTATCCACAGAGTCATGAGAAAAAAGACTTTGAAGTATTAAATCTGGCCTCCATTTTAATATGATAACATTTTCAAAGGTGAAATAGGTCTTCCTTGAAACTAGCAAGTGATTTCATGCTGTAAGTTCCTTATTTTATTCAAATTTGATATTAAATGGAAGAGCACACAAGTATATCAGATATAGACTGCCTAATTTTGTTAAAGTCAGGCATATTAGAGATCAGAAGACCTTTCTGCTCATTACTGATAGAAAGATGACAATGTGTCATAACATTTACTGTTTATTTTTATTGAACATTATTGTCTAACACACTATCTATAATTTCTCAATAGGAATAAAATTGTAGTATGTTTAAAAACAGGTCTTAGATATGGAAAACTTCGTTTTATAATTGATGACAGTTTCTAATCAAATGATTTTAGGAAAACTAGTTCATACATCCGTTTTATTCTTTCTGACTTTTAAAATAAGTATATTAATATAGTTTGTGGTAGTCTATGGGCTTTCAATATGATAATTATTTTTTGATAAGTGTTTGTAAACCATAAGATATTAAATACTTATAAGACGTTTACATAGATTCTATCATAAATATAGAAAAAATAATCCCAGAAAACATGACTATTAAGCAAAGGAAAGCCTTTTTGAAAGATCAGCAATAATATTTTAAAAATAAATCTGATGATAAAAATATTTTTGACAGTTTGTTTTACAGAAAAATTTAGCTTAGTTGAACAAGTCATAGAACAAACATAAGCATGTGCTGTCTTCTAGTCACATATCTCTTTACCTAAAATCAATTTTTCTAGTGGAATGATAAAAATAGCATATAACATTGGCACTGTGTTAAGACTTTCTAGAAACTAGAGGCAAATCTTGAACACAGCTGATTACATTTAAACAGTTTATAATTTAATTCAAAATAAAACCATGAAAACATGACTAATAACCTTATTGATTATTTGAAAATATATTTTACTTTTCTTATGCATCTGAGGATGTAAAAAATGTGTATTGTGGAATATATAGTTTTAGCTAGACATTCAAAGATCTGTAATTTTAACACAGTTAAAGAATGAAAAATTATATAAAAGAAATGTTTGGTACTAGAAAAGTCCACTCATCTCAACAATAGTCACTAAAAGAAAATAACACACATGCACACACACACAGACATATACATACACACACACCTTTGAATACTAAGGAAATGACTAGAAGACCAAATAAAAGACCCTACTAAAATTGAAAAAGATGAGACTTCTGGAATGCCACAGTAAGAAGTTTGGGAGATCTTCTCCCTTAGTGAAACAACAATTTAGCTGGTAAAAATTGTAAAAGTAACAGTAATTAAAATTTCTGGAAATTATCCCTAAAAACATACAGAAAATGGAGACACATTCATTCAAGAATAGCTATTAAATCTTGATTAAGAACAGCTAGCGTCTATGGCATTTGACCCACAACCTACTCCATGGCCAGCCCTCTGCAGCTCCATGCTATGGAAGGTCTACCCCAGTCATGGGCTCCTAAGACAAGGAGCTCTCTCCACTCTTAGCTCCCAGTCTGGTTTTATCATAGGAGAGGCTGACTTCTGTAGCTTCTCATTTCTCCTGGCTCCATGTTATAGAAGTTCTAGTCCAGGTAGGCATAGCCAAAATAACTAGGTTTCTCTTCTATCATCTAGCCCCATTTACCGGGCAGCGGTTCTACCCCAGGCGTAGCAAGTTAAGAATATCGGGGCCCTGATTGTCCTTGTTCCAGTTTATTCATAGAATAAAGTTTCCCAGCTGGTAGAGGAAGGACAAAAAGATAATGACCTACTATGCCATTTCAAGTGCTCAGTCATAGTACTGGGGTGTCCTTGTAGGAAAAGAGTATACCCGCCACAAGCTCCAATGCAGTGGCACAAGGGTACTGAACAACAACAACAACAACAAAAATCAGCTATGACTCTGCAAAGTTGCTCATTTCTCTCTGAGGGGAAGAACTTAATTTGGATAAGAGACTGGAAAACTCCATGCTTAGAGTGATACCTAAAACAATAAAGACCTTGATGGACAGCAATTAAGAGAAGCCTGGTAGCTAGCTATATGATGTAAACAAAATGGCAAGAAAGCTAGAAGTTTACTGAAGAGAATGAAGGAAGGAGATAGCCATGATAAGGCATTCTGAAACAACTATCTGAATCTAAAAGTTGTGCAAATATGCTAGGATGCACCCACTCAGAACAATCAGAAAAGAATGCAAGGGCAGACTTCAAAGTATTCCTTAAACCAGCAAAACAAAAAAAGAAAAAAGTCAACACAGATGAGGAGCCTCATTTGTACAAGAGGCTTAAAACAACTTCTGATTAAATGCTCCTTGACGATAAACCACTGTGTCCCAGGACCAACTCCTGGGAAGCCAGACTTAAAAATAAAGTTCCACATAACCCTTGCAGTCTAGAAGATTGCTTAATTGACAAAGCTGGCAAATCACATGTGCATTTAATTTAACTATGTTTAATATTCTTGACTCCATATGCAAGGATTTAGTGAAAATACAGGTGGGATATCATTAAAAAAAGAAAATAATAATTTAAGTAATCTGAACAATTCTACTCATTAAGCCTTTAGCCAAAAGTGAGCTTGAAAATTGAAAATTGAAAAATTGAAATTGAAAATTGAAAATTAACTTGTACCCTTATGCTAAGAACACTTAGGCCCAGATTTGACAGATGTTAGCTGGTTCTGAATGTGGTTCTAGCATTGAAGGGCATTTTATTCTTTGCTATCCCATAAAACACTCCAATGTAAGTAAACTATTTCAAGTGTTGCAAAACCACAATCCAAAAAATGGGGTCTCATTCAGTCAGTGCTAGAGAAAAACTTGGGCAAGTCACAGCTAAATGTATAAGAAAAGTATGTTGGTCTTCAACATGGCAACTTTCTAAGACACTTTGAACTATAATTTGACTTTAGATTACTTCTGCATTCCTTTTTATACTAAGTAGTTCCAAGGATAATTTTGCCTTAACTACTTGAAAGTCAAGGAGAATGATAAATAAATTGCCTATGGTTATATATCTGAGAAGCAATAAAACCAAGATTTAAATGCAGTTCAACATTATTAGTCAGAATAAAATGCAAATCAAAACCACAATAAAATGTCACTTCACAGCCAACAGGAAAACAATCAGCATAATGAAAAGCAATAAAAAATAATCAAAATATTGCAGAAAATAGCAAGTGTTGGTGATGATGTAGAGAAACTGAAACCTGCATAAATTGTTAACAGGAATATAAAACGGTGCAGTTATTTTGAGAAACAGTTTGGCAGTTCTTCAATAATATAAACCTGACAATATTAGCTAGTAATTCAATTCTTAACTGCATACCCCCCAAAATGAAAACATATGTTCACCAAAAACTTGTAACCAAATGGTCAGAAGAGCTAATCATATTGGCCAAAAAAATGGAAACAACCCAAATGCATACCAAATGATAAACAGATAAATAAAATATGAATGTAATGTTGTACATACATGCAATGGACTACTATTCAAGAATAGAAAGGAACAGAGTAGTAATACATGCTACAACATAGATGAAACTTGAAAACATATATTAACTCTATGAACAAATGATTAGAGGAACTGCCAAGCTGTTGTATTGGTTTTCTTTCAGTGAGCACAGAAATCTTCAATATTAGATTGTATCTATGGTTTCACAACTCTATACACATAATAAAAAGCATTGGTTTTTACACTTTAAATGGGTAAATTCTGTGACATACAATTATATCTCAATACAACTGTTTTTTTTTTTAAAGAAAAAAAAAACCTTGAGCATATGGTAAAATGAATGCCAAAATCTGATGGGAGTTAACCATTAGAATTGACATGTCGACATATGTAAAGCTGAAGTTGACATATCTTGCAGTTTCTTCCCACTCACATTCACAGCCCTTAAAACAACTTTTGTAGCCAAAAGTCATACCAAAGAGGTACCATGAGGGTATTTCTATTTGGTAATTCTGTTTCCTGGTGCCATTGTGTAGGCCAGTGATTGATACCTAATCTGGGAAAAGATCATCAATGGGCAAACAGCAGATTATAATTTTTGCAAACTTCATCTAAGAGACATGTAATTTCCAATTAGTAGTAGATTAAATAGTAAGTCCATGTTGAATTGGAGCTAGAAAAGACATATTTAAAGCCACGTTCAACATGATTAATCTGTAAAGAAGGCAGTTTTCCAAAAGAAAACAAAAACAAAAAGGTAAAAAAGACACGATGATAGAGTAACAATGTAGAGAAAAGCAGAGACGAGAAAGTAAGTATTGGGATAGGCTAGAGAAAATGACAGAGAGAGAAAGAATCTGAATGAATCATTGTTTAGGCTACTGATTACTAATTTCAACTTCTACTCGCACTGTCCTAAGTCTGCTTTTTTTTCATGAGAGAAACCGCACACCAAAATGAAGATCTGACTGTGGAAGTACAATGGGTTGAGGGTAGTGCATCCTCTAGAATAAAATAAAGTCTTTAATAAGATACAACAATAAAGGCATTTAAAGCCTGCAAAGATTTTGGAACCCATGCCCTGTAATTATGAGATGCCCTGGACTTGGTACAAAAAGGTAAAAATATAAATATATTAGCATTAATGCCCTTAGGCAAATTACAGAGAGGAAAAAACTCAGAAAAAAAAGTATACCTGTAGACAACATTAAAAAGTGACTGATTATGTAATTTGTTTAGGGAAGGCTTTTCTGGGAATAGTCATAGCTTCACATGGCACAAATAAAGATAGAACATAACATACCCTCAAGATATTTTAGTCTAGAACTACAAAGGGGGGTTGAACCTTGTAAATCACACAGTACCAGGTATGGTACTACAAAAAGGCAGTCTTTTAATAGTTGCTAAATATTAGGAACTTAGGTGTTTTGAAGTATTCTTTATGTGACTGGAAACTGATATTGTATTTCTCCATGGTTAAATTTGGAAATGCATGTTACCAGTGAAGTGAATTTTGTATAGACATATAAGGCAGAGTCATAAACTTGGAACTTGCTCAGATAAAAATAGAATTGTTTTGGATTAAGAAGACATCATTTCAAAATTCAGTGACAAGCTTTACTTTTTATGTATATTTATTTGTAACAAAATATACTTTTTATATATGTATTTTGTATGTTTATTTGTGAAACACTAGTGACATATTTCAAGATATTAATGTAAAGTTTTGGTGTTGATTTTGATCTTCATCAAAAGCCCACTCTTTGAGTATTTTGTCACCTAATCCTTTAACATTTTGGATAAAGGCAAAGGTAAACTTATTTTTGAGGACTCTAGTAGGTTATAATTTTTGGACACTCATCTTCTTTTTTTATTTTATTATTATTATACTTTAAGTTTTAGGGTACATGTGCACAATGTGCAGGTTAGTTATATATGTATACATGTGCCATGCTGGTGTGCTGCACCCATTAACTCGTCATTTAGCATTAGGTATATCTCCTAATGCTATCCCTCCCCACTCCCTCCACCCCACAACAGTCCCCAGAGTGTGATGTTCCCCTTCCTGTGTCCATGTGTTCTCATTGTTCAATTCCCACCTAGGAGTGAGAACATGCGGTGTTTGGTTTTTTGTCCTTGCGATAGTTTACTGAGAATGATGATTTCCAATTTCATCCATGTCCCTACAAAGGACATGAACTCACCATTTTTTATGGCTGTATAGTATTCCATGGTGTATATGTGCCACATTTTCTTAATCCAGTCTATCAAAAGTCAGGAAACAACAGGTGCTGGAGAGGATGTGGAGAAATGGGACACTCATCTTCTTGAGAGTAAAATATATAACCTGCTTATAAATCTGTACAAATCTTTTCTTCTTGTGACATGATATCAGAGAGCACTGGACAAATGCTATAAAACGCAATAATATAAAATATTATTTAAAAGATGGAAAATACATGCTTTGAGCAGGAATTTACAGATTCTGTGCTATGTTAAAGAAAACTCCAAGAGCAATAAAAGTTGAAAACAAACAAACACTTTTGTAAAATAAAAATTCCTCATGAGATGCTATCATTAGGCAGATTATCACCAACACTTCTTTATTCTACTCTCTTCATATATCATTAAAAATTAGCATTTACTGGGTTAAAGTCTATACAATAAACATAAAATAAGAATTTATGGTAACAGCAGAAGCTACATAAGATGTGTTTGTGATGCTGAATACTATGTGTGGACTCTGGAGACCCATGAACTTTGTTGTCTTCAGAATTCTTTTGTGCAAAAAGAGCAGTATTAAGATTGGCACATCTATTAATCTGTTCTCACACTGCTAATAAAGACATACTTGAGACTCAATAATTTATAAAGGAAAGAAGTTTAATTAATTTAAAGTTTGCCATAACTGGAAAGGCCTCAGGAAGCTTACAATCATGGTGGAAGGGGAAGAAAACATGTCTTTCTTCACATGGCAGCAGCAAAAAGAAGTGCCAAGCAGAAGGGGGAAAAGCCCCTTATTAAACCATCAGATCTCAGGAGAACTCACTCACTATCAGGAGAATAGCAGCATGAGAGTAACGACCCCAATCATTCAGCTACCTTCCACTGGGTCCCTCCCATGACCCGTGGGGATTATGGGAACTACAATTCAAGATGAGATTTGTGTGGGGACAAAGCCAAACCAAATCAGTGCACATAACAGTGCATGCACAGAGTTTTCAACACATTTTATCTAGTGTGATGACAGTGTTCATCAACATTTCATCAGCTTCAGTGTTATATAGATTTTTAACATATAAGAACATTTTATGGTTAAATTAATAATTAAAAATTTAAATAATTTTGGTTGAAACTGTCTTCTTCATAAACTTATACATATGCATATATGTGTATATGCTTATATATCTTTATACATAATATTTATGACTAAATGTTGATATATATATATCTCTATCAATTTTCAATTGTAAATAAGTTACTCTAAACATGTGAATTCATTGGTTCCATGAAAACTCTGAAATTATATACAAAATTATGTGTACATATGTATATGTATATTTAATTATGGTGTGGGCCTGAAATTTATGTTACAGTCTCAAAGTTGTCCTTAATTCAAACAAGTTGGAGAATCAGTACTCTAAAGGTTACTAAACATATAGGGCAAAGTGTGTAACTTAAGAAACTGCTTTTGAAACTTTATCGAGGCTGTAAAAGAGAGAGAGAAATTCCATATGTCTTTTCTGTCCAAATGTCACAGGTGTCAAATGTTAAATCTATGAGTGCAATTTATCGTTGATGCTTTGACATTGATGTACTGGTGATGGCCTTTAAAAATATTTTGCTTAACTAAATTCATCCTGCTAGAGAAATGCTTAGTCAAATTATAATGTCCTTCAGCACTGAGAAGAGATAGCCATAAATTATGTCTAGTAGAACAAACATTTCTCAGCAATCTTTCCATTTTAATTAATAATGAAGAAGAGAATCCCGCCTGGAAGAAAATATGGTAATTTTGTCTCTAGAGCGAACAAAAATATTCTTTTTTTTCCTTAAAAAAAGGCCATTTGGAATAAATTCATCCAATCATTCATCCAGCAACCCACTGCACTTTTATTTTTCTCATGAATGTCATCCTCAGTGTATCTGTGTTTATTTATTGTAAAATAATTTGGGGCTCTTGTATTGTGACAGTATTGGGGGTCAAATGGTAAAAAAAATTCATAACCACTCGAAACTTACATTCTAATGAAAACAATAGATGTTAATCTAATAATTATAAAAATATGTAATAAATAATTTCATGAGATCTTTAAGAAAAAATACAGAGTGCTCTAGGAATGTAAATTAAGAAGACTTGACCTATTCTAGAGGCAGATTTTATAACAACAAAAAGGAGAATTCATTGACAAAACTTACAAAGAGAGAGACATGATCACAAATTCAATGCTATACAAACTAATTTTTTTGTGTGTCACTTCTCTGCTTTCTGTACGTTATATTTTTTCATACTTAGTTGTTTTAAAGCATACAGGGTTACTTTTCTTTTTTTTTTTCAAATCTAGGGTGGAATAGGGTCAGTCATCTCTGTTTCCTGGCATTCTGAGCAATATAAATCAGATTCATTCGTATTGAACTGGCTTAGGTCACACATAACTTCTAAATCAATCACTCTGGACAGAGAAATTAAATGTACTATTTGAAAAATGTTTCATTCCCTCCATTTCAAAGACTTTTAGGATTCTTGTTTGTAAATAATAAATATTTCAATACATGTTGTCAATTTTCACTGACAAAAAAATGCAAAGATGAAAGCAAAAGAACAAAGGAGACCTCATAGTAACACAATATTGTAGAATAAGGGGGTCACAAGCTTAGTTTTTGAAATTTTGAGGATAAGGAGCTAATGATACCTCTGAGTAAAGATTCTGAGAAGGCAGTTTCTTGTAAATACATGAACTTCAGTACAGCAGTATCAGCAAGAGATATTCAGGGTTCACTAACTTTTTTGTTTGTTTTGTTTTGTTTTGTTTTGTTTTTGAGATGGAGTCTCTCACTGTTGCCCGGGCTGTAGTGCAATGGCGCCATCTCGACTCATTGCAACCTCTGCCTCCCAGGTTCACGCAATTCTCCTGCCTCATCCTCCCGAGTAGCTAAGATTACAGGCGCCCCCCACCATGCCTGGCTATTTTTTTTTACTTTTAATAGAGACAGGCTTTCACTATGTTGGCCAGACTGGTCACGAACAGAGTTCACTAACTTATACATAAAACTAGGAAATTTGGACATCAGATCCCTATCATAAAAATTAGACCATGAAAGGCACACAGGACTGAGTCCTGAGTCCTAATTCCAATATACAGAAGCCAGGCGCAAGTGATGAAGAGATTACAGGTATTGGAAATAGAGGTACTAACATTTTGGCAATCCACTCTACACTGAGTAAAATGGGAAAAAAAAGAAAGAAGGGGTCATACATATGCAGATTGATTGGGATTAAACAATTGCAGCTCCTGGTTAGATTGAAAAATGGTCATGGTAAAAGTGGTTTGAGGAGAGTTAGGAGAAAGTAGCCAGAGTTAAGCATATTTGATATTAAGATATATCCATGTGACTTTTTGTATGCAAATGCATATATACACAGAGATGATTGTCAAAATATTTTAACAGCTGGTGCCACACCCAGGTAGAGTAAGGTGTTGTAGGCCACTTGCTGTGAAGACAGTTATACTTTATTTGCTGGATTAAAGTGATGTCTTAAGAGTAGGGGACAAGGCAGCTCCTTACCAATATGTGTAAAAATATTTAAATGTTTTAACACTAAATCCATAGCTGTGCAAAATAAAGCAGTTCAAGATTTCAGCAACATGTAAAATTATACCAGTGCACACACGTAAAATTTCTATAAAATCAGAACTATTTTGATTATGATCATTATTAAAAACATCAATGTGAAAATGACTCTTGGATTCTTACCTATGATACTTCTGAATATATTAACAATGTCTACAATGTCATAATAATTTCTTTTTCAAAAATATATTATTCCAGCTTTACTTTTATCCTGAATAAGTAATCAACACATATTCGAGTTTTCAGGCATGGCAATATTTTACTACTTTATCATTTTCATTTATTAGCATCAATTACATTTTACATGAATTGGTGATTTTGGCACTGATGCAGGATTTTTGCTCTTTAGTTCAGCTAAATTGGGGTTCTTGTGTCACTACCAGGAAAAATTAGGCATGTGGACACATTGAAGTGTGAGGAGGGTAGAATTTATTGGGTGAAAAATTAAAAAAACCTCTCAGCAAAGCAAGAGGGGATACTGCCAATGGGCTCCCGCCTCACAAACTGAATACCAGGCCCCCACACACAGGAGCTGAAGAGAGACCAGACCCCTCCTCCCTGCATAGACACAATTTCCTGGTTGTCCGACCCCATCCCCCCAGTGCACATGTGGGTATTATTCAGAAAGAATCAGGTGGGAAAGGGCGGGCAAACGGGCAGTTCTCCCTCTGGGTTGCGGGTTTTATCCTGAACCAGAAGTCCAGTTTTTCAGCTTTCAGGCTGTTTTAGGCTTGAAGGTGGGGTTTCGCTGGGGACCCTTGGCTGTCTCCTGTCTCTAGTACCACATTTAGCACTAAATTCTCATTTCACATGTGTCCATTATTCTGAGTAAAGTCAATGTTCATAAAGCAATTCTTTAATTCCAGTAATTGTATTTCTAAATTCCAAAGAACTTTCCTTCCATTCAACTGAAGTAATCGTCATCTGTTATAGATATCCTTGAAATAATAGTTCAGACACTATTCAACCTCTAAATTATTAATGGAATCTTATACTTTTTGACAAAAAAATACTTTTAATCCTTTCCTTTGAATACTTTCATTAAGCTTTTTCTCATACCTGTATTTATCTCCTAATCTTTATTCACCTCATCCTAATTTTCTGTTCTTAATTGCCCTAGAATTCTCATTTTGTAATTTTGAGGACTCTCTATCCACATTATCCCCTTCCGATTCCCTATCCTTAAGTCTTCTGCTAACTTGATGTACAAAACCCCAACTCTAAATTATACAGAGGGGCCATCTTGCTCACTTGTATACTTGTAATGTGGAGTTCTATGTGAAAGAAAAAAAAAAAAACTTGTAGATATTGATGTCACTACAGGTCAAGGTCATAGTCTCTAAGTCTTTCATGTTCTGTGACATACTTGGAAATTCTTGGGTCAATTGCTATTTTAAAAAATATATTTTATTTTTTTACAGTAGATGAACATGTGGTATAGCAAAATATAGTAGATGAATGTGTAGCATAGCAAAAAATGGCAAAATTAAGCTCCACACAGCTTAAGTAATTGAACATTACTGATGATCATAAACATCCACTCATGTACCTCCTGAATCTTATTTCTTCTCTTTTCTAGAGGACATAATTTCAAATTTTGTCTTAACATTAACTTGCTTTTATATTTAGTTTTGTCAGATACCTATATATTATTTAGTTTTGCATATTTTAATGTTTATGTAAATGAAATAATTATGTACATTTTCCTCTGGATCACATTATTCTCAATCACATTACATATTCAAATGTATCAACATGTGAAAACCTGTGAAGGGTCTGAGATTTTTACCCTACTTTCAAACTGTTGAGCTAGTCTGCTACAATTCTGGCAGAATACATAGGACTCCTGGGTAGATACAAACAGCTGATTACTTCCAGCACAGCAGGCAGCATGACCTGCATGTCCTCATGGGTATACCTTGCTCTGCAATGCCACAGGGATAATGTGGTGTCATGGCCAGGTAGGTGTGTACACACAATAAGCCTGTGCCACACTAAGGAACCCTGAGCTTAGGATCTCTGATCATTTAAAGGAGGCTTTTAGCAAACCTGTTTCTCTTTGTCCCAGATGCAGACATTATCTTGATATTAAACAAATCTGCCCTCTGACCTAGAAGATGACATTCTATCTTCCAAAGTTGTTTGTTCTATAAACATTGTTGAAGAAAATAGTTCAGAAAAAAATACTTACCCAAGATGTGCAGAAATTCCATGGAGGATTGTTCCCCAAACTTACATGTATGTAGGTACCATTTACTTAATTGTATGGTGAAGTAGTCTTTTGCATGTATACAGCATATTTATGTATTTATTGAGTCATTTTTAAATTACTTATATGATTAAAATACCAGCAAACAAATTTACTGGAAAGAACAGTACATTTGTCTTCAAATTTAAGAGATTATACTAAGTTAATTTCAAAATTGGTTACACCTTGGGAGGCCGAGGTGGGCACATCAGGAGGTCAGGAGATCAAGACCATCCTGGCCAATGTGGTGAAACCCTGTCTCTACTAAAAATATAAAAAATTAGCTGGGTGTGATTGCATGCGCCTATAGTTCAGGTCCTCGAGAGGCTGAGACAGGAGAATCGCTTGAACCCGGGAGGCAGAAGTTTCAGTGAGCCGAGATCGCGCCACTGCACTCCAGCCTGGCAACAGAGCAAGACAACGTAAAAAAAAAAAAAAAAAAAAAAAAAAAAAATTGGTTTCACCAGTTAACATTTTCACAAACATTATATAAAGATTTCCATTAACTCACATCTTTACCAATTTTTTTATTGTGTTAAGTTTTAGAATATCTTTTTTTGCAAAACAGTGTCAGTACAAGATCTAATTTAGACTTTGGTTTTCACTTCATTTATTATTTTTTTAAATATTAATTAGATATTTGTATTTTCTTTTCTGTAAGTCCCTTTTTGATATTGCTTGAAGATTTCCTTATGCTTTATATCTTTAATGTGTTGCACTGATTTTAAGGCAATGTTCATGTGTATACATATTCACATATATATGTGCATGTATAGTCATATCTATATATATGATCATTATTTGCTTATATGTGTCACAAATTTCCATCTTAAGAAGATATTAAATTTAGGGTAGTAGATTTAGAAATCTGACTAATTTTTTTGTTTAAGAAACTTTTTTCTAGCACAGGTTTCAAAACATTCTATTTTTTCTGTAAAATTTGGCCATTCATTTTTAAATTCTTAAACTACCTGTAACTGCTTTGAGACAAGTCCTCCAATTTTATAATTTTTACATGAATATAAAATTGTCCTGCAACATTTTATTCCATGGTCCTTTCCCTGCTGAATTGCACTGTGTCTTTTATGATATATAATTTATGTTTAAATCTTCCGTTACTCTGATGTTGACCAATATGTCTATCCATATCATTTCAATTATGATAGATTACTGTTGCAGTGTGCAGGCACTAATGTCTCAGTTAAACATCTGTGTGTGTGTGTGTGTGTGTGTGAGTGTGTGTGTATTCTTTTCCTGATTTTTAAGCCTGGTCTTCTTCCTCATAGTGGCCCTTGTATCTAGGTAGCTTAGAGATCAGCCAGTGATTAAACAGAGGTTGCACTTAAACACTAACAGCCAATGAAGTCAACCACCTTCTGCAGGTGGATCTGTGGGATTGTCGGGGAGCACATTCATACTTCATTGTTGATCAGGGCTTTACCCTCTCTGAGCTCTTCTTTTGGGTTTGCATAGCCTCAGCTAGGAGTATGTTTGTTCCAGCTAAGACCGTTTCTCAGGTAACTAGAACCAAGACCTTAGGACTCCCCTGCTCCCCGGCTTTACTTTCACAGTGGTGCTAACCATGGGCCTTGCGCAGTACTTCAGGTAAAGAGAGCCTCCTTCTACTGTGGAAGAGAAGCTGCTGGCAGCCAGTCTTCAGTCTGTCCTAACTTGGAAGAACTTCAAGGTCAATAGAACTGAAGGGTAGGTATCAGGGTGAGCGCAGGCAAGATGGGAGCAGCCCTAGAGCAGAACACCACAGATTCACACTATTCTTACCTGAAGCTCAGCAGTTTGTTTAAAGCTAAACCCTTCATAGGTTGTCATGTATTTGGTCAATCGTGGGTGATATTTTATTTATGTTCCTATGTCTATTAATTCCTTTATTATTATTATTTATTTCTGAGACAAGGTCTGACTCTATCGTCCAGGCTGGAGTTCAGTGGCGTGATCTCAGTTCACTGCCACCTCTGCCTTCTGGGTTCAGCGATGTTCCCACCTCAGCCTTTGGATTAGCTGGGACCACAAGCATGTGCTACCATGCCTGGCTAATTTTTGTGTTTTTAGTAGAGACAGGGGTCTCAGTATGTTACCCAGGCTGGTCTGGAACTCCTGAGCTCGAGCGGTCTGCCCTCCTCAGCCTCCCAAACTTCTGGGAGTACAGGTGTGAGTCTCTGTGCCCGGTCTTATTATTATTATCATCATTATTTTAAATAATGGTAATGGATTCACAATTTTGCTCAGCTTTACAATTGCCTTCTGGGGAAAAGATTTGCAGATCTCACTTGACCACAGACCATAGTCAGCTGCCTTGCCTCTTTCCTTGACTTATGCTTTGTGCTGCTAGGTAGGGAAAAAAATGAATTTATCCTAAAATGTGTTTTAAAAGTAGGTTTTTAATATTTCATTTTAGAAGCATTGCTAATATGGCAATTCTTAAGAACTTTAAAATTTTGGATTTGTTTTAAAAAGAGTTTTATTCAGGTATAATTGATAATAAAGAACTGCACATATTTAGTGTGTTTAGACATATGTAAACACCTGTGATATTGTTCTAATATAAAAATGATGGTGATATACATCTTTTGTAGGAAATGTTAAGTTCTCAGACAAACGTTCTCTACAGCCATAACCTTTTCTAGAAATGTTTTGCTGTAAAATGATCCATTAGTTTGGTACATACCCATCATTTTAAATGGAGACTTTTTTTTTAAATGCAACTTTTTGGGACAAACTTGTGGAAGTGTAATAGAATTTCCTGCCAATGCTGAAGAACCTTTCATTTGCAGCAGCATTCTTCTTTTAAATTTCCCTAGTACTTGATTCAAGATCTAGTCAAGTATGTAGTTTTCTAATGATTATTATTGATTTAGTTATATATCTCTTGTCTTTCATTTAGATTCTTTAGCAATTATTCTTTCAATAATAGGGCTACAAGATGCATTGATGGGCATAGTCCTAAAATTAATTTGCTAGCTCTATAAGATCTTGCATGTTGAGGCTCTGTTGACTAATGTGATATATTTATATTACCTGTTTTGTTCTCTAATAATATGAACAAGAAATGTCTTTCTGGAAAATCAGTGTCTCTCTCTTTAGTTCTTATTACTTTACTAAATAAAGTTGAGATAAAATCATTCTGTTGCATGTAAGGCAGGATAAATATTGATTATGAGCATTGTTTTTGTATTTAGACAGACCTAAATCCAAATTCAAATCTGCTCTTTGATCTTGACAAAATTAGAATCTCCCCAAAGTTTAGTTTCTTTTATAAAATAGTGCTAATACTTTCTATAGGGCTTGCTGTAAGAGTTAAGTGAAATAAGGCTTAGCACTGTTTATAGCAAAAGATAGAGTTTCAACATAATCAGCTTATGATTTCTACAACCAATTCTCTTCCTGAGGGCACTATCTATACCAGAACACAATGTTCTACTCTCAATTTATCACAATCCCTCATCTGCTACTTTAAGAATTGAAATTCATGAATTGGGACCAATACTGGAGTGATTAAGAAATTTGATTTTTTTAAGTTTTTATTTTAGGTTCAAGGGTACATGTGCAGTTTTGCTATATATATGTAAATTGTGTGTTGAGGGGTCTGCTTTACAGATTATTTCATCACCCAGGTAATAAGCATACTACCCAATAGGTAGTTTTTAGATCTTCACCTAGTGGAAAGAATCCATTAGAATTTTCAATGGGTATGGTCTCTATATCCATGAATTAAGTATAGACAGTATAAGTTGGCAAAAGCCAGTCCTTAATTTTTCCCTATGTGGTTTTGTAGTTCTATTTCAGGTTAGAGTCTTATCAACACTGCAATGTGTAGAAACCTTTAACCTAGAATTTTAATTTTTTTCTGGGAGTGCTGTTTACTTATAATCTTATTTGTATTGAAAAGAGAACATAAGACCCTCAAAATGCTACATTAGCCAAAGTGGACATCTCTTGGACATTCCGAATTTGTTTCTGAAACTTGTGAAAAGATGCTGGAACAGAATCGGTTTGTCTTTGAAATTAGAAGCTATAAATGCAACATAAACCCAAACTGCTTATTGCCATCTTTCTATTCAACACAATAAGTTGAGGAATAGAAAGAAAACATACTAAAAATATCCTTATATCCTCAGTTAACGGTGGCTAAAGTTGGTATCCTCTTTTGTTTTTCAGTTACATGAATTCATTGATTTTTGTCTTTTGTGCTTTTCCTTTTATTTAACAAAGTCTTAAATAAAAGAATATTGACTGAAACCTTAAGATAACTGCCATTTATCTAACAAGCATTTGTCACTTTGTTAGAATTTGAGGACAGAAAAAAAACTGCACATTATTTTTCCTTAAGGAGCTTACGTATTTATTCAACATAATGACCTTTGTGATTTTGCCAGGATTAGAAAAGTACAACTATTTTCTTTAAAAGGTGTTGATATTTGAGTTTCAGTTACGATGAGATTAGCAAACACAAGAAGCTGAAATACAGATGTATTGATGAATAATCTCTCAAATACCAATGAATTAAAAAATTAAAGATTAATAACAGCAAAAGAAACATAAATCAACTACCAATGGGAAATTGATTTATACTAACAAGTATGCACAATTATTTCTTGCTTCATGTTAGTAGAAAAATCATAATCAAAGGCAAAGCAATTATGAGAGATTAGCTGAGTGGGGAAAATTGTGCAGGGTTAGGACATATGAAATGAAATTCATTATATTGTTATTTCAGATGAATTAGTCTCTCCCCGCTTTTTGTAATCTTGTGCCTTTTTTCTTTCCTTTTCTATGATAAGGTTGTCAAACACATGGAAAAATTATGGATCATAGTGCACCACAGAACACAAGCTGGGCAATAGGCCACAACTCCAAGGACAATTAGATGTTCTTTCCCGAGATCGAAATGAACACTGAGACACACACAGACAGACTGAGTTGTATTCTTTACACGGTGGCTTTGCATCATAAGCATGATGTAAGCTTAGGCTATTTAGAATGTTAGGCAGGGGATAGAATTACCTCCGCATGGTGGGAACTTGCTAGTTTATGGCAGAAAAAGCGTAGGACCAGGAAAACAGAGACACATTCTTAGTATCATTTGATTGTCTGGATCCAAATATACCTTGAATTTTTCAACTACATGAGTCAATACATTCCCATGTTTGTTTGGACAGTTTAAATTGGGTTTATGCTACTTGAAACTCAAATACAGAAAATGAATGAATCATTTTTTTTTCTCACAGAGCATAGAATATGTCCAGGAACAAGTTGAATGAAAGCATTCATTACAAAGGAATACCTTTTGACCTGGAATGTATTTGTATGTTGAATACTCTATAAACTTTTTTAACATGTGCCAGATTATTTAGGATATGTTACCAAAGGGTCCCCAATTCTAATTAGCTGATTAGAAGACTTTGTTAAGTTTTAGTTTTGATTTTGCAAAACAGTTTCCAGAAGGACTGTCTGATTGAGTCATATTTCTTTTTAAGGGTTTGAAAACACTATTAGATTAATCTCAGTTCCATGTCACAAAAATCAATGTTTTGGCAGCTCTTTTGAGTCATAAATTGCTTTTCTACATATTATACTAAATAGCCCACATTGCCTTTCAAATTTGGAGAATATACAGCCAAGAACTTTAACAAAATTATTTCATTACCATCACCCATTTGGGAAAAATGAAAAGATAGGCACAAAACCTAAACGTGACTGTTGGGAAAAGTGGACAACAAATTCATCATACAGGATTTTTATTGCTTACCATGTTATTCTGATTTATTGATGTGAGGAATTCCTGTTAAATTATAAATAAGGTAATATTTGAAATAGTGTATACCTAGAAATGTTTGCATAAATTATAAAAACAATAAAAAGTATGTGAATGATGCTCAATCTGAATATTCTTGTAAAATGCTTATTTTTGCCAGTAATAATAAATGAAGATAGATTCCTTCTAAATTAAATTTTGAGGCCCCTGGACTTGGTCCACCATGTAGATGGACTGATCTCTTTGGCCATGTTGATCATCCTTGAAAGGCATCTCCCAGATGGCTCTAAGACAGTAAAACCATTAGAACCAACTCCCCTAGAGCTGTCTGGTATTGATTTTTCTGCTTCAACTGAGACATGAATCAATAACACTTCTTTGACAATCATCACTACTAAAATGGGGTCATGTTGTACTCCAACACTTCCTAGTACCAGTCCAAGATATCATTGTAAAAAGCTATCTCTTAACTCATCACAAGACTTATTTCAGTTAATAAGAAGGGCTTATATGTATGATGCAGCATATCTCTTTGCAGTATAGTTTTTGCTTAGTCAAGAACTTTTGTCGATTGACTTCTAATACCTTTTGGATTTACTGCTACCCAGAAAAAAAATAACAGTCATAGAATAATTAGTTCAAAAAATTAAGAGTTATCAAGGAGCACCAAAAATTCAGAGCAATCAAGGTGCACTAACTGTTATGTATATACAGAGAGTTATATTATATATAATAGATATATGCATAGATTTATGTATGTATATAGAGATATATTATGTATCTACATAGTATCTATACAATGCCTATATAAATAGGTTTGTATTATATTTATATAATATCTATTATATATAGATGTACATTAGATAATATAATTTTATATATCTATATAAATCTATAAGTATACATCTTATATATCTGTATAATGAACCCATTTACAAAGATATATAAAATATATATTTTATATATATTTATATATAGATATATAAGATTATAGAGTATACATATGAATATAGAAATAACATATCTATATATCTATATGTATCTATTTAGAGATATATATGTAACATATATCAATATATGCTATATCTATAGATATGTTACATATAGATGTTATATCTATATATTATATGTTATATGTTGTACATATATTATAGATATAACATATCTAGATATAATATACAGATATCTAATATAGACAGACATATAAAGATATACAGATATATCTATATATAGACACATATATAGATACATAGATAAGTTATATCTATATATGGATACATATATAGGTATATAAATGTATACCTATATATGAACACATATATAGATACAAATATATGTCATATCTATATAGAGACACATATATCCTACATAGAGATATATACTCTACAGCAAGTACTCAATGAGCAGTATCTTTGTAGGTATTTGTTAATAAAATATCACATATGTTATATATCTATATATAGATACATACATCTGTATACATACATATGTGTATATATAATGTATATAGAATGTACCTATCTATATAATGTGTATATATACATAAACACATATGTATACATATCCTTATGTACATATGTACATAACTTTATATACTTAAGTATATATATCTAAATAAATAATGTATACATATATACCTGATTTGTATCATATATTTTATGAATATATAGTATATATAATGTACATATAATCTATTATATGTATTTTTAATTTCATGAAATCATAGACATATATTTCTCTTATTAATAAACCAAAATAGCATCATAGTGATAATATTTTAGTGATCTAGGGAGTGATGAGTAAGAAGCAACGGCTAGACTCAAAACAAAGAACTCAACACAAAGGGTTTTGTGACTAATGAAATTGAGCCATTATGAATTTTGCCTATACTTGTAATTCTTAATATGATTAACAATTAAAACAATTCTTATTATATTAGCATAATTATAATTCTTAATATATTTGCCTTGGTAAGTAGCTCAATGTATTTTATTACAAAACCGTACCTTAGTTCTGGTATAAATACGGTTATGATATCTTTGGTGAATTATTAGAAATTGTTCTATTAGGAAAGGTACTTAATAATCAAAAAGTTATCAATTGTATTATACTTATTTGTTGTTGAAAAAATGCTTAATTCTCTAAAATTAGAGTTTTTATATGTGAAAAGTTATTTGTCCCCAGTCATTTGAAAGACATTAAGTTAGAGCTAGGCAGCTTAAGTTTCTGTATTATTGATTAAATTAAAGTATAATATTACTAGAATAGATGGCATTGCCTTGACACAATTTATATATATATACACACACACACACATACATATATAATAAAACATAAATAAATAGAAATAACTAAATTTAGAATATTTAATTTTTGGTATTATTAACCATATCTAATGAACTAAGGAGAAAATGAATTGCACAGACACATACAAAGAAACATATATTTAAGTTATTATTTATGCCTAGTATATACCATATATTATTGGTGTATTTCCTTTTATTTTCCATGGGAGAGCTAAAAAATATTAGTGAAATAACAAGAAACAAGCACCTGTGTATTTATATATGTACAATGATATTTTTTCAGTTACCTTTAATTTAAATCAAAGAGTTAGTTTTTTAAAGCACCTCACCCTTCACATTTAAACTTTTAAAATGCCTTTTTAAAAGAGATGATAGCTTTTACTATTCTTTTGCAAGTGTCCATTAAAATGTATATTACAAACATTAAAATATATTTAATGCCAAATCTGCAGAATATTAATATTCATATTTTATTATATATGTATTCATTGAAAGCATTGAAATAAGAATGTTAATAATATTTTATGTTTATATGTACACAAATACATATGTCTATTCCAAATACATATGAGCCATTTGTACTTGCAATTTTATATTTTTATATTTTATATTTTATTTTAAATTCCATTTTCTCATTCTATCTTTTGTCTCTTAATAGGTGTAGATATTATATGACTGGTAAGATTGATTAAGTGAAAGGAATATTAGATACATGCAGGCATGCATAAAAAATACATTTGGAAATGATATAATTTATTTCAGGTTTAAAGCCTCTCCAGAACTGAAAATAGTCATAATAGTACTGCTCATAGCTACCTTCCATTTATCTGATGTAATTTAAATCAAAAAGCACACAAGGAATTTTTTAAAAAACAGACCATAGGACAGAAACGTTATACACTAGGGTGTTCTCCATGAAGAAAAAAGGTGCTATTCTTTTACTTATAGTACATCTTTATTAGTTTAGCCTAAAAATAGCCATTGACTTGTTTTTTATTATGTTCAATGTCAAAGTGAACTTTCGATTTTGCAGGTGAAATGAATAGCTGCTTTGCTCAAAAATACTCTGGCAATCAGCCACACATTCTGCCAAACCAGCATGCTGACCACCTACTTGGCTTGAGTCAGATGGCTATTTGGAAAGCTTTTAGTAGTTATCGTTTTATGTGATATAGCTGCCCACTTTTCAGCATGACTCATTTATCATTTTATTCCAAAGAACTGAATTAACTTGTATTTTTTCTTATTATCTTTCTGGAGAGTCTGACAAGACTTTAATGTCAGTATATTTTTTACTAGAAAAGAACATATGCGATATTTTGAAAACCGACTGAACTTGACAGCTTGAGAATTGACACGCAGAATATGTACATTTCTCACATTGCTTTGTAGGATATACGGGTGTTTACTTTTAGGGTCTGGAAACTTAAAGCTTTCTGTATAACACCTCCTGAGACTGTGTTTAAGATTTTTCAAATTAAAAAATACCTATAAGGGCCAGGCGCGGTGACTCACGCCTGTAATCCCAGCACTTTGGGAGGCCTAGACAGGTGGATCACGAAGTCAGGAGTTCAAGGCCACCCTGGCCAACATGGTGAAACCCCATCTCTACTAAAAATACAAAAATTAGCCAGGCATGATCTTGGCACATGTAATCCCAGCTACTTGGGAAGCTGAGGCAGAAGAATTGCTTGAATCTGGGGAGGTGAAGATTTCAGTGAGCTGAGATCACACCACTGCACTCCAGCATGGGCGACAGAGCAAGACTCTGTCTCAAAAAAAAAAAAAATATATATATATATATATACACACACACACATATATACATATATACACACACACACACACATATATATATAGTCCATCTGGAGCGGTTGAATATAGAAAAACCTTGGTAAATAAAGTTGCTTTGGTAAATATAGTTACTATAAGTATTATATAGGCATTCATTTGTAATATATAAAATGTTAAATAAACCCCAATAACTCATTAATGTCTCATGGAAATTTGGAAACTGAAAATGCAAGTATTAACACTAAGAAAACTGTAGTAAGAAAAGGAACGGGGTAAAATTATGGAAACGCACATAGTACCTAGGAGAAATGCCATGGTAATGTAAACTATTCATCAATAGATAACATCTCCCTTTCTGTTATTCTGTCTACTATACACTCACCCTATTTTTCCTCCAACCATTTTACTACTTTACTACATCTTTCTCCCTGATCAAACTCTTGTTACTAAGTTAATTTAATTAGAAAACAGGGGACCTGAGACCACACTCAAAGTCTGGTGCACTACTGCTTCACCAGCACCTGGTACAGGGATCACATTGATGGCGGGCGGGGGGTAATATGGATGAAGAGAAATGACTAATAGATACTAGGAAAATATATTTACTGATTAAAGTAAAGCTAGAGTCAGGGAATCTTCTCCAAGAGATCTGGAGGGCAGAAATCAGAAAAGAATCAGTCACAAGATCTATGTAAGTGAGGACATAGTATCCAGAAGCTCAGGCAGTTCTTCATCCAATTACAGAATAAAAGTTATTTGAAGTCAACATTAGAAATACACCTTGATTTAGCCGGACGTGGTGGCTCAGGCCTGTAATCCCAGCACTTTGGGAGGCCGAGGCGGGCGGATCACGAGGTCAGGGGATCGAGACCATCCTGGCTAACATGGTGAAACCCCGTCTCTACTAAAAATACAAAAATTAGCCGGGCGTGGCGGCGGGCGCCTGTAGTCCCAGCTACTCAGGAGGCTGAGGCAGGAGAATGGCGTGAACCCGGGAGGCGGAGCTTGCAGTGAGCAGAGTTCGCGCCACTGCACTCCAGCCCGGGCGACAGAGCGAGACTCCGTCCCAAAAAAGAAAAAAAAGAAAAGAAAAAGAAATATACCTTGATTTATTTAAAGCACTGAAGTAAATGTCAGTTTAATTATCCTTCCCACAACCACTATTGTGAAAGACATTCAACATCAAAGACTTGGCATCTTATGTGTGAAACCAGTAACGTATATTGGAAGAGAAAGTGTATTAAATGGGCAGAAAGGGCCTGCCATTTTGGCTTTTAACCCTAACTTTCCTCCTTACTAGTCATATGACTTTGGATAAATGATTTAGCCTGAGTCTTAATTTAAGCTTTGATAACATGAAGATTGCAATGAATAACTCATAGGGTTGATATGATGTTGAGATAACATGTATAAAGTGTTTCATATACTTCCTAGTCCATAACAAGTACTCAATGAGGGACTTCTGTTTAGATATTTGTTAATAAAATCCCATCAACTTAATTAATAAAAATGTTAATATGAATCTTACATCTTCTTTTTCTACTCGTTTTCTTGTTTTTGTCAACTGTATTCAAAATATTTTTTCCAAATGTGCATATATAAGGAAAGTTAGGAAAATGAAAAGTTCTACAAACTAATAATGATTGAGGTTTAGGTGAGGGATGAGAAATTACCTATTTGGTACAAAGTACCCTATTTGGGTGATGGTTATACTGAAAGCCCAAACTACATTACTACAATAAATCCACTTAACAAATCTAAATAGGTACCCCCTAAATCTATAAAAATTAAAAATGAATTGTAGTTTAACCCAATATTTAAGATCAAGAAATTTTAAATATCCATTTACTAATTTGGGGAATATTGAATTGGACAATTTTGTTAACTACAATCATTAATATAAAAATTACTTCCCTGCTATGATGAATCTTTGCTCATCATTGCATGGCAATTCGTAGCAATTTGTTGTAAATGTGAGTCGATGATGATGGTAGAAGTGATTAAAGGATACGTGTTATAAATGCATATGAGTAAATAGTCTAAAATTCAGTAGCTAGAACTTGTTGTAGGAATGTGTGTGATACAGTCATCAATGAGAGCTTTATCAGTGACAGGAGAGATAAATGTAAATGGGAAGAAAACAAAAAAACATAAATGCTAGAGGCTCTCAAACATCACTACTTCTATACATATCAAACAGAACTTTGCAATGTACAGAATATCCAATTTAAGTCAAAATAAGTTTTCTTTAAGCTATTGTTCTAACACTGATGAATTATGAACACTTACAGCATCACGTTGACAGCTAAGATTAGGATTATAACAATATTCAAATGAGAAAGAAATGAGATTCCAAAAGGAATGGCATAAATAAGCTAGAAAATGAAGTTATGATGTTGTGGACATTAGCAAGCCAGGTTTCTCTAGTTATCACTCCTCTTCCCATGCTCAGTCCAGAAGTGACTGTTCCTTATGGGAGATTGGGGAAATCACAAACTGGATCTGTATCCTTAGAACTTCAGCTTCTAAATGTATATCTGCAAAATACACATGTGTGCACGTGCACGCACACACACATATAAATAAATAAATCAAGTCTTGGACCCACCATACTCTCTAATATGTGAACTTTGAGATAAAATTATTAAAGAAAAGTACATTTTATAAACTCAAGTGAAAAACAGTTTTTTCTTTTTGTTTCTACTCATAAACTACTTCTTGGCAACAACATAAATTAACGCAGATCTCAAAGGTCTTTCCTAATGTCCATATTAATTTCGATACAATGGAAACATTTTACGGAAGATTAAGAAATGCATTTTCAAATAAGTTCTTCAATTACTCTATATTGTTCCTCCCTGCTTGTCAAGAAACAAACTTAGTGAAGACTGCATTTTCTAGTATGTTAGTAGGTGGTCAGGGAGCATAAAATTCCCATGAAGCCATTCTTATAACCATGGCATTGGCAAACTAGCTTCTAGAAGCCATTAAACTTATATCATAAATTTGGTCATTGCAAATCTATATGGGAATTGATGGGACATAGAGAATGAATTATGTATCACAGAACTGCTGAATGGCAAAGAAAGAATGCTCACTCGGATGCACATTTTTATAGAGGAGAAATATATATTTTATGGTACCTATGTATTTTCAATATTAAGTAACTGAAATTGTCACAGAATATGAATTATTGTATAATATTACCAATCAATAAATGCAAGAGAAGCATTAGAATTCATAATTGTAAATTTATCCACAATTTTTGCTTGAGGAAAAAGGATATGGCAATTTTATAGGTATATATTACGGAAAATACACGAAGTATGATAATATTTGCATTGAATAGAACTATTTAAGTGTTTATCATTGAAGTATCAGAAATAAAGCTTGGCTTATAATTATAATCAGCTCAGATCTCAGCTAGTGAGTTTTAGTTAGAAAAAAATGTGTATTTAATTGCAGAGGTAAATCCATACATTTAGATCAATATTAAAATTTTAATTAATAGTCTCATAATGCAAATGAGGCTAATGATTCTGTTTTAAAGGTTTGGAAAGTACATATTTCAGAAGAAATCTGTATCTACTTATTATAACAAATATCCTGAATTACAGTGCATATTTTATATTAAATGCTTATAAAGAATTTGAGATCCTGATAAATGAGTTAGCCTGGTGAGCAAGTTTATCACTTCTAGAATGCCTTAAGACTCATAAAATTAATCCCAATCATTCAATATATTTTAATTGTTTATCATTTATGAACATGCCAGGAGACCATTTAGAGAGGATTTATTCTGACAAATAGGAATGTTTGCCCCCAATATATTGTATGAGCACAGTAAGGAATTCCCAAGCCTTCACAAAGAGAACGTTTTTATTAGTAAATTGATATATCTTTAGACTGAGAAAGGGGAAGGTCATTATGAGTAAATAATTCAGATTCTCAAGGTGCTGATGGGAAAGAAAACACAGTTATTTGACCATTAGAGCCTGAAAAATGAGAAAAGTGTTATTTAAAAGAAAAGTATGACTTAGGGCACATCCACATAACATATAGGAGGTGAATTTTAATTAAATTGAGCCGGTCTCTATTGCTGGGGAGACTAAAGGGGACAACTGGAAAAGCCCTTGTTCTGGAAGCAGAGGTAATTTAGTAATATAATCAAAACCTACACTCATCAGATGCTTAAATTAGAGTTATGGCCAAATAATCAATATGTATAAATTGAGTTTCAAGTACGATATGATTCTGTAACACACATTACTGTGTGTAAAAAATTAGTCATTTCTTATGTAAACTTTAACCATTTTTAAAAGTAAAAAGTTTACATAAAAACATAATCTATGATCTCTTTATTATGCTATAGATCTTCTTCTCTCCAAGAACTCTTTTTAAAAATTCAAATAAAAGTAGATCATGAAAGTGCTTATGTAATTCGTTGTCTATACAATCAGCTTTAGAGCACAGACCTTCATGTGCCCCATGGGCTTTCTTTGTAAATTTGATCTGGTGGCATGTATTTTTAGCCATTGTGTTATAAAGAGGGAGAAAATTATTTTCTTCTTTTCTTTTTCTTTTACTGGAAATAGGTAATGTAAAACAACAAGAAGCAAATAAAAGGGTAAGAGATATCTTAAAGGAAATAAATTTTAAAAGTATGGATCTGATGGAAATAAATAAGACTGAAAGGGAAAGAGTCTATATGCAATGCCCCTGAGATAGAAGGAAGCTTTGATGTGCAATTTCAGAGATCATGTGGACAGAGTGGTCACAGGACCTCACAGTAAACATCATTTTAGCACCTTTGCACTGTAGTATCCTTCACCTAGAGTCTTCTCTCTTGCCTAGAAAACATTATCTTCCCCTCAAGCAAATGCCAGTTGCTGTAAACTTACCAGTAACTGAAACACATTTTTCTCAGAAATGTTTTCCAGAAAAATTCATGCTGTGAATGGTACACAAATTTTCTAAAAGTAAAAGTTTCATCATAGGTGATTAAATAACAACCTAGTGGCTGTCCGTGAATATTTTACAAAGCATTTATTTAATCTCCTAACACTATGTCAAGGTCTTGGAATAGTGTTGGTTGATGGCACCCAGCTTGTAAAGTTATCTTCAACAAATCTTTAAAATATTATTTTAATTTTGGCTTTTAAAGAGGTTACAACTATTACTTGCTGAAAATAATCTACAAATTGGAGTAGGCTGTAGCTTTATAAAAGTTAGCATAAACAATGATTAAATTATTTTTCACAACTTTATTCCTGTTATAAAAAAAAACATAGTATCATTCAAGAGTGCAGTGTCTCTCACCGAAGGTTGTGTTCTGTTCTTATTTCCAGAAATATTTTAAAAATATTTACACACATACATGTACACACATCCCCCAATATATACATCTATATGTGTGTCTATATATTAACATATATATATATATTTACACACACACGATATACCAATATACACATGTATTATTTAATTTTATGTATTAGGTCATTCATTTTTATTTACATAAAATGAAATATATATTGTTATAATATAAAATCAAGATATATTATTTTCAGAAAAAAAATTTTCATATTAGCTTTTCTGAAACTTGGAATTAAGATATAATATTGAGAATCTAACATTTCCCTTTCCATGTGATCCAAAAATTACTCTGGGTTATTAAACACTTGTGAAAAGGAAAAGCAGACCAGAGCTTGCAAATTACAGGGATTTTGGAGACAAGAGGAACTTGATTAAAATCATGGTTTACCGCCTAATGTCAGGGTAGATATTATCCTCAGTTTCTACAACTATACAATTGTAATATACAATAGAAATTGTAATATGTAATCACTTGTGTAAGGGAGTCGGAATACCATACACTTTTGCTGTCTTTCCTCAATTACCACTCTCTTGTCTTCAGAAAAATTGTAACATTTATACCCAGAAGAAGCTAAAATGTCCCGAGAATAGTCAATAACTCTTCTTTATCTGTTTTAGCTCTGTGTCCCTAATCCACTTTGCCCATTTCTGCTTCCCAGGCTGATTGCATTGTTTCTATGCTTATGGAAGAATGCTCTGTCTAGATCTTCATGCTCTCTAGAAAGATATCCAGCACTAACATTCTTTTTCTTTACAATTGTTATGCTCCAGGCTTCATGCTCTCTAGAAAGATATCCAGCACTAACATTCTTTTTCTTTACAATTGTTATGCTCAAATGTCTTCAGATATCCATGAATTCATTCTATTCTGCTCTACTCCCTTGAAGAAAAGTATAATTTTATGTGTCTCTAGAAGAGAAAAAAAATATGTTCTGTTTAAGACTCTATCTTCTCTAATGTTTTTCCTCTACGATTGTTTTCTCTCACACTATTAATATTCCCTCTTTAAAAGAATTATGCACTAGTAGAGATAGGATTGACCAAATCTATAATTTTCTGCATGATTCACAAAGGTAATGAAAAGTAGTGACACAAAATTTCCAAATAAATGCTTGCTTGATGTCATTCTAAAGGGAGAAAGTATATATACATATATATGTATATGTATGTGTGTGTGTGTATATATATATACACACACACACATATATGCATACATACATATAAATACACACACAATACATATAGTTTGTAACAAATATCTTGTGAAAGCCTAAGTGACAAGTTTGATGTAATAAATTTAAATACATAGATGTATGGCAAGGTTCAAGCATCTTTATTTTACATTTTCATTACAATTACTGGAAAAAAGTTATTGGCAAAATGTTGCTAAATGTATCTTTAAATAGAGTATGAGTACTCTATTTTTACTGAAACATTTGTGCTTCCTTTAATTTTCATAAGCCTCAAGTGTGAGAGGGACAGGCTGGAAAGCTCTGGTGGCAGGTTCTTTGCCACTTGTCTGACTGTAATATGTGGCTAGCAATAAAGCTAATGCTTTCCTCACTCACTGATCACTATTTTCAGAATGACTGAAGCTTTGGATGTGGTACAACATTTAAAGGATGGTATTTCAGATTCATAAATGCTTATTCTGAGAATCTAACAGTTTTTGAAATTACCACTTCTCAGTGCTTGTATAACAGAAGGGAGACACATTTCTCTGTGGGCTACAGCAATCATTTAAATATATGTGTTAAAATAATATATCATATGCATTCATGACACACACACATGTGCATGAACACATACTACAATTGTCAGACACTATTCCAGGGTCCTGTAATATATTTGTGATTAATATAGTTAAATCATATATAGTGACTTAATTAGTTTTTATTTTTTAATAGTTGTTATTTTCATACTGACACAGGATCCCTGGGGTGTTGCTTCACCAGCCACAATCCTCAGTGGCCAGTGGCACCTTCTGCCTGTGTATTGCTCACACCTGCTGGGCTTGTTCTGCCAACTAAGCCTGGCAGGCTGCACTCAGCTCATACTACCAGCCCAGATCCCACACTAGCCAAGGGTGAGCCAGACATGGAGTGGTGAGGGGTGTGTGGGCAAGTGATTGTGGGGTCTGGCTACTGTGCACAGCCAGACACTGAAGCTGCTGTGGCAAGGTGGTCAGCTCCAGGTGCCAGCACAGGTGCTGGCTTCATGTGAGACTGCAGCTGGACTAGATGTACCACACGTGGCTTCTGCTACAGGCACCCACGTCTGAACGAGGAGAACATGGTGGTGCCTGGAAGCTTGGAGACACCAGGAACTCCAGAGCCCCAAAGAGGGTGCCACCACCCTGGCTTGGGGAACTCTTAGGTCTGGGCTCCCAGAGGGGCACAGCTCTTCTCTCCTTCTCATTGCCCAGAGTGTGGCAAGCAGGGGTGGGTTCATGTTTCAACCCTGCTTATGTTACAGCTCTTTCAGTCCTGCCATTTGGCAGGTCCCAAGTTCTTGTCCCGTGTCCAGGAAGAATGATGTATGTGGACAACTGCAGGGTGAACAAGGCAGAGAGGAGCTTCATTGGGCAGCAGAGCAGTTCTCAGGAGACCCACAGTAGGTAGCTCCTTTCTGCAGGCATCTCATCCCAGAGAGTGTCCAGCTCTCAGAGGAGAGGAGACTAGAAGTGAGTACCTCCATCCTGCTACTGGTAGTCCTGATCTGTGTGAGTCTGGCTGGGTTTGGGGTTTTTATGGGCTCAAAAGGGAGGAAGCGCATGCTGATTAGTCCATAGGCACCTATGAGCAGGTCCAGAAAAAGCACCATAAGTTCTGATTCCAGGCTGCAGACTTCCCCCAGAACAGACAGTACAGACCCCAGGCTTCAAGTCATCCCTTGCTTAAAGGTGGGGCTTCACTGGTGACCCACCCCTTTCTGCTCAGGAGCCTATCTCCTGTCACCATCAGTCATGTCATATATGACAACTGGGCTATTCTTGCCAAGAGGCATCTGCAGGCCCACAGTGAGCCACCTTCAGCCCCATCTCAGGCTCTCTCCCATGCTAGGTGCCCAAAGTCCAGAGGAGGCCAAGGTGGCAGGGTCCTGGCATGTCAGCACTGCCCAAACATGCTCACACCTGGTTGTGTTGCAACAGCACCTGGGCTCGACTCCAACTTTGCTCTGAAATTGGAGCAGAAGCTGCATGCAGGAAGAGTCCAGGCAGTGGGAGCAGGCACTTCTGAACCTGCAGGGACAGGGGACTTCCCAGACCCCTGAAAATGCAGAGATACCCAGGTCTGCAGCAGTGTCTGGGTGGCTGCAGTGGCACCAGGAGTGCAGGGCTCCTGCCCCATTGACTCAGAAAAGGGTGAGGCTTGAGCCTGTTCCAAGCACCTGCAGGCTCCATAGAGTGCACAGCCCTGGCCATGCCTCCCCCATGGCAGCAGTCATCTCTGCAGTGGCTGCTCCAGACTGGCTGCCGCTGCCATCAATACTCAATTCAAAAACACTTATTTTATATTTGAGGACACAAATGCACAAGGACAATAAGGAACTTAAGCCAGTTCAATTGTAGATGACATCTAAGATTCAGACACAGTTACATTTGACTCTGGAACCTAACAATTAACTGCTATATTATATCACAAACTGTATATTTTGATGAATCAAACCAATCAGTAGTTATTTAACCTTTCCTAAGTTTCCTTATGCATGCATTGAGTAAAAAAATGTATATTGCAGAATTGTTAAATCAATGTACAAAAATCACAAGCATTCTTATACACCAACAACAGACAAACAGAGAGCCAAATCATGAGTGAACTCCCATTCACAATTGCTTCAAAGAGAATAAAATACCTAGGAATACAACTTACAAGGGATGTGAAGGACCTCTTCAAGGAAAACTACAAACCACTGCTCAAGGAAATAAAATAGGATACAAACAAATGGAAGAACATTTCATGCTTATGGGTAGGAAGAATCAATATCGTGAAAATGGCCATACTACCCAAGGTAATTTACAGATTCAATGCCATCCCCATCAAGCTACCAATGACTTTCTTCACAGAATTGGAAAAAACTACTTTAAACTTCATATGGAACCAAAAAAGAGCCTGCATCGCCAAGTCAATCCTAAGCCAAAAGAACAAAGCTGGAGGCATCACACTACCTGACTTCAAACTATACTACAAGGCTACAGTAACCAAAACAGCATGGTACTGGTACCAAAACAGAGATATAGACCAATGGAACAGAGCCCTCAGAAATAACACCGCATATCTACAACAATCTGATCTTTGACAAACCTGAGAAAAACAAGCAATGGGGAAAGGATTCCCTATTTAATAAATGGTGCTGGGAAAACTGGCTAGCCATATGTAGAAAGCTGAAACTGGAGCCCTTCCTTAGACCTTATACAAAAATCAATTCAAGATGGATTAAAGACTTAAACGTTAGACCTAAAACCATAAAAACCCTAGAAGAAAACCTAGGCATTACCATTCAGGACATAGGCATAGGCAAGGACTTCATGTCTAAAACACCAAAAGCAATGGCAACAAAAGCCAAAATTGACAAATGGGATCTCATTGAACTAAAGAGCTTCTGCACAGCAAAAGAAACTACCATCAGAGTGAACAGGCAACCTATAAAATGGGAGAAAATTTTCGCAACCTACTCATCTGACAAAGGGCTAATATCCAGAATCTACAATGAACTCAAACAAATTTACAAGAAAAAAACAAACAACCCCATCAAAAAGTGGCCGAAGGACATGAACAGACACTTCTCAAAAGAAGACATTTATGCAGCCAAAAACCACATGAAAAAATGCTCATCATCACTGGCCATCAGAGAAATGCAAATCAAAACCACAATGAGATACCATCTCACACCAGTTAGAATGGCAATCATTAAAAAGTCAGGAAACAACAGGTGCTGGAGAGGATGTGCAGAAATAGGAACACTTTTACACTGTTGGTGGGACTGTAAACTAGTTCAACCATTGTGGAAGTCAGTGTGGCAATTCCTCAGGGATCTAGAACTGGAAATACCATTTGACCCAGCCATCCCATTACTGGGTATATACCCAAAGGACTATAAATCATGCTGCTATAAAGACACACGCACACGTATGTTTATTGCGGCATTATTCACAATAGCAAAGACTTGGAACCAACTCAAATGTCCAACAATGATAGACTGGATTAAGAAAATGTGGCACATATACACCATGGAATACTATGCAGCCATAAAAAATGATGAGTTCATGTCCTTTGTAGGGACATGGATGAAATTGGAAATCATCATTCTCAGTAAACCATCACAAGAACAAAAAACCAAACACCGCATGTTCTCACTCATAGGTGGGAATTGAACAATGAGATCACATGGACACAGGAAGGGGAATATCACACTCTGGGGACTGTTGTGGGGTGGGGGGAGGGGGGAGGGATAGCATCAGGAGATATACCTAATGCTAGATGATGAATTAGTGGGTGCAGCGCACCAGCATGGCACATGTATACATATGTAACTAACCTGCACAATGTGCACATGTACCCTAAAACTTAAAGTATAATAAAAAAAAGAAAAATTGAAATTATATACAAATAAGCTGGCACGATAGACTGTGCAATAAATATAAACCATTAATTTTTCTCTTTGAATTCTAAGCTGCCATCACAGATGGCAAATAGATTTCATCCTGAATGTTAACCCCTGTCATCAGTAGTTGCTGGAATAACCAATCGAGATTTCTTTATTGGAAAGAGTGTCTTGATAAAGAACTGATGCTTTCTATGATTAGAAATAAAGTTATTTTCCGTTCCTTTGATAAATACTAAGTTCCCCAAATGTAAAAGTAATTTCTTATTGTATCTTGAATTAACCACTCCCAGCTTTGTGACCTTCAGAAAATTAATGATTTCTCTGTGTCTCCTTTTCATTTCCCTTGTTGAAGGAGAATGAAAAAATTATCTATTTCTTCTGATGATTATGAAGTCTAAATGAGATTACAGACATAAAATCACAGGTTGAACACATATATTTCATTTCACTATCTCCCAAACTTCAGTAAAATACAGCAAATTAGAAGAACAAGTAGAAGGCAAAAAGAGAATATCAGAAAAGACCATAGCAAATTTTAGAAATTGAATGGCCAAGGGTAAACAGTCATTCATTCAAAATCTATGGCCAATGTAGTTGAAAGTGAAAGGAAAAAAAAGCACATGTACCAAATGAATTCTCTCCTACAAAAGCTTAGATATGAGGAGACTTCAAAAAGTTCATGGATAAAATGGAATTAAAAGATAAAACTTTAAAAGAGAGATAAACTTTATTTCTCAACATAAGAGTCATCAAGCTCAAGACAATACTGTGAGCAATGACACCAGCCATTTAGTGCATCCATATGGACCTAAGGGTCCTAGGAATTTAATAATGTCAATGTAGTCTTTTTTACATTATTAATTGAAGAAAAAAATGAAACCCTTTACAGATTTTTTAGGACTAGAAAACAAACAGAAATCAGAAAGAGATAATTGCATTGTAAGGTGGATATCTAATGATTTTCCATCAAAACTCTCACAAAATTGCCCTTGCTTGATGAGCCAAATGAGAAGGAGCACTGTCCATTGTCATGGTGGAGGACTCTCTAATGAAGCTTTCCTACGCATTTTTCTGCTAATGCTTTAGCTAAATATCTCTAAACACTATCATAATAAGCAATTGTTATTTTCCTTTGGCATTCCAGAAACTCAACAAGCAAAATGTATTGAGCATTTCAAAAGACTGTTGCCATTACCTTTGCTCTTGATCAGTTCCCTTTTGTTTTTCACTGGGCCACTTCTATCTCTTGGTAGCCACTGCTTTGATTGTGCCTTGTCTTCAGGATTTTACTGGTAAAGCCATGTTTCCTCTCCTGTTACAATTCTTTGAAGAAATGCTTCAAGTTCTTGATTCTACTGGTTTAAAATTTATATTGAAAGCTCTGCTCTTGTCTGCAGCTGATGTGGGTACAATGATTTTGGCACCCATTGAGTGGAAAGTTTGCTCAAATCTTCAGTCCCAATTGTGTAAGCTGAACCAGTTCAGATGTCTATGGTATCGGCTATTTTTTTTTCTGTTAATTGTAGGCCCTCTTCAATTATGGCATGGATAAGACAATGTTTTTCTCACAAATTGATGTGAATTGTCTGCCATTGAGGAATTCATCTTCAGCTTTTTCTCATTCCATCTTAAAATGAGGTAATCATTTGTAAACTGTTGATTTATTTGGGGAATTGTGCCCATAAACTCATCATAAAGAAATAATTTTACCATCCTCTCACCCAAGCTTCACCATGAATTTCATGTTTGTCCATGCTTCAATTTTAGCAGAATTCATGTTTCTCTGATAGGAGCTCTTTTTCAAACTGATGTCTTATCCTTCTTAGTGGCTCAAACTAAGCCACAGAACATACCTAAGATTCTGTTCAGATATGTTGTAATAGGTAAGTATACATTATTTTGGCACAAAATGTAAAAATGCATACACAGTTTTTAAAAAAATAATACACACTTTCCATGACCCTTTTGAAGATACCTCATGTTTTCAGATAGTTCTGCTAGTGGGTGTGAATTGGAAGTAAAAAAATAAAACTAGGGAAAATATATAAAATATTTATTTATTAGCAAGTTTCAGATCACTTCCTTCATTCAGTGCAACTTTAGAAGAGGAGATCACCACGGGAATTAAAACAGGGGATTGCTGAACTGTGGAACACTGAGTTCAGTGGATGGCAGGAAAAATGTATGAAACATAGGTAGACTATGTGAACTGGCATATATTAAATGTTAAAACCTTCAACATTCTTTCCCTACTTGGCTCCTACATCCTGGCAGACAGAAATTTAGTCATCTGAAAGGAGACAGCTCTAATGCATCTGATAATGGATGCACAGTGAAACAATGGAGCCAGTCCATCCTCATTGAAGTGTATGAGAAATAATCTTACTCATAGTTTCCAATGAGATGATTAATGATGAACTCTGACAAATAAGCAGAAAGCAAAGAATCATCAGACATTTGTGCAAAGTGTCTGTCAGGAAAGATATAGAGATACTGTCATGTGGAGGAAAGACACATTTTTGTGGGAAGAAGAAAAAATTCAGAACTATCATTAATATTATTTGAAAGAAAAATGCTACAGATGGAACAAAACTGAGTATTATAAAGGTGAATTATTCAAAGAACAAAATTGCTTTAGAATATTAAAGTATTTTTAAAACTGTGATGAAGCATATGAAAAGATACATGTTCCACTTCCTCATATGTAACCAGGGAAATGCAAATTTTTTAAAAATGAGATACCACCACACACCTATTACAATAGCCAAAATACAGAACGCTGACAATACCAAATAATGGAAAGGATTTGGAGCAATAGGAACTCTAATTTATTGCCAGTTATTTTATTATTTATTAAATAAAAAATTATACAGAAATTTTGGAAGACCATTTTGTGGTTTATTAGAACACAGAATGTATCCCTATCATGTTTTCCAGTAATCGTGTTCCTTGGTATTTACCCAAAGGATTTAAAAGCATATCCACCTAAGATCCTGCACACTGCTATTCATAGTGGCTTTGTTCATAATTACCAAACTTGGAAGCCACTAAGATGTCTTTCAGTAGGTGAGTGAATAAACAAACTGTGGTACATGCAGACTATGAAATATTATTCAGTGCTAAAAAGAAATGAGCAACGAAGTCATGAAAAGGCATGAAGAAACCTCAAATGTGTATTACTATGTATAAAAGTCAATCTGAAAAGGCTAAATATTGTATGAGTCCAACGATATGACACTCTGAACAATGCAAAACTATAGAGACAGTAAAAATATTAGGATTAGTGGTTGCCAGGGGGAGGATGTGAGTGGGATAAATAGAATATACAGAATTTTTAGGGCACTGGAAATTCTCTGTATGATACTATAATGTTCAATACATGTCATTTTGCATTGTCCGAACCCACAGAATATGCAGGAAGAGTGAACACTAATGTAAACTATAGAGTCTGGGTGGTAAGGATGTGCCAATTATAGTTTCATCAATTGTAACAAATACAACATTGGCAGAGATGTTGATAACGGCGGGGGGTGCTACTCTGGTGTAGAGGGAAGGAGTATATGGGAAATCTCTGTAGCGTCCTCCAATTTTGCTTTGAACCTACAACTGCTCTAAAAAAGTTTTTTTTTAAAAAATCATAGGAAAAAGAAAATAAGACAACAACAAAAACTATAAAGTTTAATAGTTGAGGAAATGTCCTATAAAAAAGCGCAAACAAAACACAGAAGTTAAAGGAAATAAAATTCAAAGTCTACGCCAGAAGATATACCTGAATAATATTCCTTGCAAAAAGCAAAACCAGAAGCTGAGTGCTATAAACTATAAAATAATTCAAGAAAATTTCCCAAAATTAAAAATTAGAATATCCAGATTTAAATGAGTCACTCAATACGAAATGTAGAATTCCTTGAATATCTTAATAACCTGAGCATATGGAGAAATTTAAACAATTCATGCCAAGTTTTCAATCAGAGTAGTAATGATTTTACAGAAAAGTGAGAAAAAATAAGTAGGTTTACTTCCAGTGAAAATAATCTATATAAATCACCTATAAATAGCATTTACAAAGTCCTAAAAATATAACTATCTGACATTAATCTTTTAAATGACAATATAATAAAGTCAGGAATTCGATAGGATGGAAAACATGATTATTTTGAAAGGATGATAGAATACAGTGGTACTGACTGGGAGCGCTGGCTCACACCTGTAATCTCAGCATTTAGGGAGGCCAGCGCGGGTGGATCACAGGAGGTCAGGAGATCGAGACCAGCCTGGACAACATGGTGAAACCCCATCTCTACTAAAAATACAAAATCAGCTGGATGTGGTGGCATATGCCTTTAATCCCAGCTACTTGGGAGGCTGAAGTAGGAGAATCACTTGAACCTGGGAGGCGGAGGTTGTGGGGAGCCAAGATTGCACCATTGCACTCCAGCCTGGGCAAAAAGAGCAAAATTCCATCTCAAATAATAGTAAAAATACAGTAGTACATTTTCATATCCTAGTGTTAATTTCATAGCTAAAGCTAAATAATGAAAATCAAGAAGTAGTGATGTAAGTACAAGCATATAACTGTTTTAAAAAAAGATAAGTACTTAGGATGGTTTCAGGGTTGCTGGCATAGACGCTCGGGTGGATTGTGATGTTATTCACAGAAGGGGAAACACCAAAGAAAAGGAGCATATTGGGGCTGTGGGAGAGAGGACGTGAAAATGAGGAATGTGATTTAATTGTATTAAGTTTGCAATGCTTCCAGGTAATGCAAGCAGAAATAGAAGCTGTTGAAGTTAACCACTCCATAATAAGTTGTTAAAGTTATAACATATATTTGAGAGTTATCAACATATAGCTTATGATCAAAGCCTGTAGTTGATTTCCAGGGAGGATTTTATGGAAGGAGAAAAGAAGAGAACCTTGGACTGAATGCTGTGAAATAAAGTGTCATAGATATTCTGAAAAGGAATCTAAAAGAGGTCAGAGGAAAACAAGGCACAGACAATTTCTCAGAGGCCAAAGGAAGTGAGTGATCCAAAAAGCAAGAGGTTTTTACTTGGTATTTTGAAAGCAACCTTTTTCACTTTCTACTGTTCATCCAATTGATTATACATTTTCTGATTTTCTGTTCTACTCTTCCTGTGGGATATGACTGAAAGGAAAATAATTTATGTTTTAGTCACCTCTCTGACCTCAGTGCCTAAAACAATGTGGAGTGACAGGAAGATGGAATTAATAAATAAACTGAAGGTTGCTGGGAGCAATGACTCACACCTGTAATCCCAGCACTTTGGGAGGTCGATGAGGGTGGATCACGAGGTCAGGAGTTCAAGACCAGCCTGGCTGAGATAGTGAAACCCCGTCTCTATTAAAAAGACAAAAATTAGCCTGGCACAGTGGCAGGTGCCTGTAATCCCAGCTACTCGGGAGGCTGAGGCAGGAGAATCGCTTGAACCCAGGAGGTGGAGGTTGCAGTGAGTCAAGATCTCACCACTGCACTCCAGCCTGGGTGACAGAGCAAGACTCTTGTCTCAAAATAAATAAATAAAATAAAATAAAATAAATTAACTGAAGGTTAATCCTATTTTTAACATATTGTGTCTCCACAAATTTGTTAGAAAACCTATAATATGCACAATTGGTTTAATTGCTCAATACTATTAATAGTATTCATGAAATACATTTAATATAATTAACTAAAGCTAATGTGGACTCAAGTACTAAGTGCCTTTTGGTTAAAGCTCTCTTCAAAATCTCATTCTTAAAAATGTCCTATAGTTCTACCATCAATTCACCAGGGTAATCAGCACTTTTACCTGTTTTCAAAGTACGTTTCTAATGATAAAATGGAAACAAATACATAAAGTATTATAAAATATTTAACTTTCAGTTTCAATAAAGGAATCATTACATAACACTCAAAAGCCCTCAGCTTCCCTATCCTTTGCAACCATTAATCTATTTTCTATCCCTATAACTTTGTCATGTTAAGAATGTTATATAAGTGGAATACTATTATCTGTGATTTTTTGAGATTGACTTTTTTACTCAACATAATAGCCTTGAGATCCATCCAAATATTTGTGTGTCAGTAGCTCATTACTTTTTATTGCTGAGTAGTATTCCATGGTATAAATGCACCACAGTTTGTTTAACCATTCACCTATTAAGAGAAATTTTGGTTGTTTCCAGTTTTAGTCTATAATATGTAAAGCTTCTATGAGCAATAAAACTATTGTGTAAAGGTCTTTGTGTGGACAAGAGTCATATTTCTCTGGCCTAAAGGCCTAAGAGTGCAATTACTGGGCCATACTGCAAGTGCATGCTTAATTTAAAACTAATTTCCTGGATCCATTCATTTTGATAAATTTTCTTTGAGCACTTGAAACACATGCTACGCTACTTTATTCTGTCCCCAAAGGTCTCAAATAAAAATTTCACTGTTACTTAAATTGTTTTTTTCCCGTACGTGAAAGGTATAATTTCTCTCACTAATTTCAGGATTTATCTTTGTCATTAGTTTCCAGAAGTTTGACTCTGATGTCTTTTGATTTGGGCTTATAGTCCTGCATTGTTTACCAATGGGGGCATACTCTGAGAAATGTGTCATTAGGTGATTTCATGATTGTATCAACATCATGGAGTGTACTAACACAAACCTAGACGGTATAGCCTACCACACATCTGGGGTATGTGGTATAGTCCATTGCTCCTCAGCTACAAACTTGTACAACATGTTATTGTACTAAATGCTGTAGGCAACTGTAACACAATGGTAAGTATTTGTGTATGTAAACATAGAAAAGGGAGAGCAAAAATTGATTTTTTAATCTTACGAGGTCATGATTGTATACGTGGTTCGTTGTTGACCAAAACATCTTTACGCATGACTGTATTTGAGTTTATTCGGCTTGGAATTCATTCAGCTTCTTGAATCTGTGGTTTTATGCTTCTCTGTCAAATTTCCAAAAAAAGTTGTAAGTAATTACCTTTTACTTGATAGTAAACTCCATGAACTATGTTGACACACAGATATAGTGTTTTTTTTTCTAGTAACACAGTGATTGAGTTTCTTCTCATTTTTCTAATTTTTCTCTGTTGTGTATATAATCTTATTATATCTTCACATTTGTTAATTTTTGCCTTTGTTCTTTACATTTGTGTTGAGCCCACACAATGAAGATTTTCTTCTTTTTCTTCTTTCAGTAATTATATTTTTCACTTCTAAAATTTCTGTTTGTTTCCTTTTAACATATTTTTTTCTCTGCTGATACTCTCTGCTTCTTTGATGTGATTTATTGTCTTTCCATTTGTTGCAAGCACATTTATAATTGCTCATTGAAGCATTTTTATAATGGCTGCTTTAAAATCATTGTCAGATAATTCTAATATATGTGTCACCTTATTGTTGGGAGTTATTGATTGTCTTCCCCATTCAAGGTGAGGTCTTTTTTCTTAATATGATGAATGATTTTAGAGTGTAACCTGAAATTTTGTGTGAATTATTTTATGATGCTGTAGATATTATTGCAATCTTGTGTTTTAAAAGATCTTTCCTAACACTACTCTATTTTTAGGAGGGGGTTGTTCTTTCCTTATTCGCAGGTGAGAGTTCAAGTCCAGGTTTTCCATTTGGCCTCCATTGACCCAAGTTCTGCATTTGGCCTCTACTTGAACTCCATTGACCTAGAGGGGCTTCTTATTAATGCTGGGTGGGATTCAGAATTTAGGTTTGCCCTATTAGGTTTCCACTGATATTATTCTTGCTGTGAGTGAGAAGTGCTCCTTTTTCTTGCTTCCATATGGCCTCCAATGACACCACAGAGGGGTGATGAATAGTGTTGAAGATACTGAATCTCCACTAGCTACTCTGACACCATCCCACTAAGGAGTAGAAGGTGCATTTTGTTATCATTGGTAAAGATGGCAATGCCATGTACCCATCTGGTCTCCAATGATGTAAAGTGAAGGAGGTCTTTGTACAGAGTAACAAAGTAGCATGAAAATCCTACTCCAAATTGGGCATTTATTGACATTACAGAAATGGCCTCTTAGAAGCCTTGAGAGTAGAAGGCTCCAGGATCTTCACTCATCATTTGCCAGGAAGGGTGGAAGTATGAAGAGCCACAGCTTTATCTGTGGTATTTGGATGGAAATAAATGAATATTATTGGAAAGCTTTCTGACTTGCTAGGCAGGCCCATTCTTAGTCCTTGGGCTAGAGAGAGTAAAATTTTTTAGAGCTTTGTTTTTGTGTGTTCATTGGTATTTTCAGATTGCCAGCTTCTCCAATCTTTACTTTGGCTGGGATATACAGGGCAAAAAGAAAACTCAGAAACCGTACCACTGAATTGTTCTTTAGGTCCCAAGGTCTCCAAATATTTGCCTTCTTTTCTATAGCTTTCAAAGTCTTATTAAATTTGTTTTATATATAATGCAGACGGTTTTAGCTGTATTTATTAAAAGAAACAGAGAAATATACATCAGTTCTATCTTTCCAGAAGTAGAAGTCTCAAAAAGCTTTTGAATATAGCATTTTATTTATTTTTTAATTATACTTTAAGTTCTAGGGTACATATGCACAATGTGCAGTTTGGTACATATGTATACATCTGCCACGTTGGTGTGCTGCACCCATTAACTCGTCATTTACAGTAGGTATATCTCCTAATGCCATGCCTCCCCCCTTCCCCAACCCCATGACAGGACCCAGTGTGTGACGTTCCCCATCATGTGTCCAAGTGTTCTCATTGTTCAATTCCCACCTATGAGTGAGAACATGTGGTGTTTGGTTTTCTGTCCTTGCGATAGTTTGCTGAGAATGATGGTTTCCAGCTTCATCCATGTCCCTACAAAGGACATGAACTCATCCTTTTTATAGCTGCATAGTATTCCATGGTGTATATGTGCCACATTTTCTTAATCGAGTTTATCATTGATGGATATTTGGGTTGGTTCCAAGTCTTTGATATTGTGAATAGTGCTACAGTAAACATACGTGTGCATGTGTCTTTATAGCAGCATGATTTATAATCCTATGGGTATATACCCAGTAATGGGATGTCTGGGTCAAATGGTATTTCTAGTTCTAGATTCCTGAGGAATCTCCACACTGTCTTCCACAATGGTTGAACTACTTTACAGTCCCACCAACAGTGTAAAAGTGTTCCTATTTCTCCACATCCTCTCCAGCACCTGTTGTTTCCTGACTTTTTAATGATTGCCATTCTAACTGGTGTGAGATGGTATCTCATTCTGGTTTCGATTTGCATTTCTCTCATGGCCAGTGATGATGAGCATTTTTTCATTTTTCTGTTGCCTGCATAAATGTCTTCTTTTGAGAAGTGTCTGTTCATATCCTTCGCCCACTTTTTGATGGGGTTGTTTGATTTTTTTTCTGTAAATTTTTTTAAGTTCTTTGTAGATTCTGGATATTAGCCCTTTGTCAGATGGGTAGATTGCAAAAATTTTCTCCCATTCTGTAGGTTGCCTGTTCACTCTGATGGTAGTTTCTTTTGCTGTGCAGAAGCTCTTTAGTTTAATTAGATCCCATTTGTCAATTTCGGCTTTTGTGGTCATTGCTTTTGGTGTTTCAGACATGAAGTCCTTGCCCATGCCTATGTCCTGAATGGTATTGCCTAGGTTTTCTTCTAGGGTTTTTATGGTTTTAGGTCTAACATGTAAGTCTTTAATCCATCTTGAATTAATTTTTGTATAAGGTGTAAGGAAGGGATCCAGTTTCAGCTTTCTACATATGGCTAGCCAGTTTTCCCAGTACCATTTATTAAATAGGGAATCCTTTCCCCATTGCTTGTTTTTGTCAAGTTTGTTAAAGATCAGATGGTTGTAGATATGTGGTATTATTTTTGAGGGCTCTGTTCTGTTCCATTGGTCTATATCTCTGTTTTGGTACCAGTACCATGCTGTTTTGGTTACTGTAGCCTTGTAGTATAGTTTGAAGTCAGGTAGTGTGATGCCTCCAGCTTTGTTCTTTTGGCTTAGGATTGTCTTGGCAATGCAGGCTCTTTTTTGGTTCCATATGAACTTTAAAGTAGTTTTTTTCCAATTCTGTGAAGAAAGTCATTGGTAGCTTGATGGGGATGGCATTGAATCTATAAATTACCTTGGGCAGTATGGCCATTTTCATGATACTGATTCTTCCTATCCATGAGCATGGAATGTTCTTCCATTTTTTTGTGTCCTGTTTTATTTCATTGAGCAGTGGTTTGTAGTTCTCCTTGAAGAGGTCCTTCCCATCCCTTGTAAGTTGGATTCCTTGTTATTTTATTCTCTTTGAAGCAATTGTGAATGGGAGTTCACTCATGATTTGGCTCTCTGTTTGTCTGCTATTGGTGTAGAGGAATACTTGTGATTTTTGCACATTGATTTTGTATCCTCAGACTGCTGAAGTTACTTATCAGCTTAAGGATATTTTGGGCTGAGACAATGGGGTTTTCTAAATATACTATCATATCATCTGCAAACAGGGACAATTTGACTTCCTCTTTTCCTAATTGAATACCCTTCATTTGTTTCTCCTGCCTGATTACCCTGGCCAGAACTTCCAACACTATGTTGAATAGGAGGGTGAGAGAGGGCATCCCTGTCTTGTGCCAGTTTTCAAAGGGAATGCTTCCAGTTTTTGCCCATTCAGTATGATATTGGCTGTGGGTTTGTCATAAATAGCTCTTGCTATTTTGAGATACATCTCTTCAACACTGAATTTATCGAGAATTTTTAGCATGAGGGGCTGTTGAATTTTGTCAAAGGCCTTTTCTGCATCTACTGAGATAATCATGTGGTTTTTGTCTTTGGTTCTGTTTATATGCTGGATTACGTTTATTGATTTGTGTATGTTGAACCAGCCTTGCATCCCAGGGATGAAGCCCACTTGATCATGGTGGATAAGCTTTTTGATGTGCTGCTGGATTTGGTTTGCCTGTATTTTATTGAGGATTTTTGCATCAATGTTCATCAGGGATATTGGTCTAAAATTCTCTCTTTTTGTTGTGTCTCTGCCAGGCTTTGGTAGCAGGAAGATGCTGGCCTGATAAAGTGAGTTAGGGAGGATTCCCTCTTTTTCTATTGATTGGAATAGTTTCAGAAGGAATGGTAGCAGCTCCTCCTTGTACCTCTGGTAGAATTCGGCTGTGAATCCATCTGGTCCTGGACTTTTTTTTGTGGGTAGGCTATTAATTATTGCCTCGATTTCAGAGCCTTTTATTGGTCTATTCAGAGATTCAACTTCTTCCTGGTTTAGTCTTGGGAGGATGTATGTGTCAAGGAATTTATCCATTTCTTCTAGATTTTCTAGTTTATTTGCATAGAAGTGTTTGTAGTATTCTCTGATGGTAGTTTGTATTTCTGTGGGATTGGTGGTGCTATACCCTTTATCATTTTTTATTGCATCTATTTGATTCTTTTCTCTTTCTTCTTTGTTACTCTTGCTGGCGGCCTATCAATTTTGTTGATCTTTTCAAAAAATCAGCTCCTGGATCCATTGACTTTTTGAAGGGATTTTTTTGTCTCTATCTCCTTCAGTTCTGCTCTGATCTTAGTTATTTCTTGCCTTCTGCTAGCTTTTGAATGTGTTTGCTCTTGCTTCTCTAGTTCCTTTAATTGTGATGTTAGGGTGTCAATTTTAGATCTTTCCTGCTTTCTCTTGTGGGCATTTAGTGCTATAAATTTCCCTCTACATACTGCTTTAAAGGTGTCCCAGAGATTCTGGTATGTTGTGTCTTTGTTCTCCTTAGCTTCAAAGAACATCTTTATTTCTGCCTTCATTTTGTTATGTACCCAGTAGTCATTCAGGAGCAGGTCATTCAATTTCCATGTAGTTGAGTGGTTTTGAGTGAGTTTCTTAATCCTGAGTTCTAGTTTGATTGCACTGTGGTCTGAGAGACAGTTTGTTATAATTTCTGTTCTTTTACACTTGCTGAGGAGTGCTTTACTTCCAACTATGTGGTCAATTTTGGAATAAATGTGATGCGGTACTGAGAAGAATGTATATTCTGTTGATTTGGGGTGGAGAGTTCTGTAGATGTCTATTAGGTCCGCTGGGTGCTGAGCTGAGTTCAATGCCTGGATATCTTTGTTAACTTTCTGTCTCATTGATCTGTCTAATGTTGACAGTGGGGTGTTAAAGTCTCCCATTATTATTGTGTGGGAGTCTAAGTCTCTTTGTAGGTCTCTAAGGACTTGCTTTATGAATCTGGGTGCTCCTGTATTGGGTGCATATATATTTAGGATAGTTAGTTCTTGTTGTATTAATCCCTTTATCATTATGTAATGGCCTTCTTTGTCTCTTCTGATCTTTGTTGGTTTAAAGTCTGTTTTGTCAGAGACTAGGATTGCAACCCCTGCTTTTTTGTTTTCCATTTGCTTGGTAGATCTTCCTCCATCCCTTTATTTTGAGCCTATGTGTGTCTCTGCATGTGAGATGGGTCTCCTGAATACAGCACACTGATGGTCTTGACTCTTTATCCAACTTGCCAGTCTGTATCTTTTAATTGGAGCATTTAGCCCATTTACATTTAAGGTTAATATTGTTACGTGTGAATTTGATCTTCTCATTATGATGTTAGCTGGTTATTTTGCTCATTAGTTGACGCAGTTTCTTCCTAGCATCAATGGTCTTTACAATTTGGCCTGTTTTTGCAGTGACTGGTACCAGTTGTTCCTTTCCATGTTTAGTGCTTCCTTCAGGAGCTCTTGTAAGGCAGGCATGGTGGTGGCTAAATCTCTCAGCGTTTGCTTGTCTGTAAAGGATTTTATTTCTCCTTCACTTATGAAGCTTAGTTTGGCTGGATATGAAATTCCGGATTGAAAATTCTTTTCTTTAAGAATGTTGAACATTGGCCCCCACTCTTTTCTGGCTTGTAGAGTTTCTGCCGAGAGATCAGCTGTTAGTCTGATGGGCTTCCCTTTGTGGGTAACCCTACTTTTCTCTCTGTCTGCCCTTAACAACTTTTCCTTCATTTCAATTTTGGTAAATCTGACAATTATGTGTCTTGGAGTTGCTCTTCTCAAGGAGTATCTTTGTGGCATTCTCTGTATTTCCTGAATTTGAATGTTGGCCTGCCTAAGTTGGGGAAGTTCTCCTGGATAATATCCTTCAGAGTGTTTTCCATCTTGGTTCCATTCTCCCTGTCACTTTCAGGTATACCAATGAGACGTAGATTTGGTCTTTTCACATAGTCCCATATTTCTTGGAGGCTTTGTTTGTTTCTTTTTACTCTTTTTTCTCTAAACTTCTCTTTTTGCTTCATTTCATTCATTTGATCTTCAATCACTGATACCCTTTCTTCCACTTGATCCAATCGGCTACTGAAGCTTGTGCATGAATCACATAGTTCTCGTGCCATGGTTTTCAGCTCCATCAGGTCATTTAAGGTCTTCTCTGTATTGTTCATTCTAGTTAACCATTCGTCTAATCTTTTTTCAAGGTTTTCAGCTTCTTTGCGATGGGTTCGAACATCCTTCTTTAGCTCGGAGAAGTTTGTTTTTACCGATCGTCTGAAGCCTTCTTCTCTCAACTCGTCAAAGTCATTCTCCATCCAGCTTTGTTCTGTTGCTGGTGGGGAGCTGCATTCCTTTGGAGGAGAAGAGGCGCTCTGATTTTTAGAATTTTCAGCTTTTCTGCTCTGGTTTCTCCCCATCTTTGTGGTTTTATCTACCTTTGGTTTTTGATCATGTTGACATACAGGTGGGGTTTTGGTATGGATGTCCTTTCTGTTTGTTAGTTTTCTTTCTAACAGTCAGGACCTTCAGCTGCTGGTCTGTTGGAGTTTGCTGGAGATCCACTCCAGACACTGTTTGCCTGGGTTTCACCAGCGGAGGCTGCAGAACAGCAAATGTTGCAGAACAGCAAATGTTCCTGCCTGATTGTTCCTCTGGAAGCTTTGTCTCAGAGGAGTACCTGGCTGTGTGAGGTTTCAGTCAGCCCCTACTGGGAGGTGCCTCCCAGTTAGGCTACTCGGGGGTCAGGGACCCACCTGAGGAGGCAGTCTGTCTGTTTTCAGATCTCAAACTCCGTGCTGGGAGTACCACTACTCTCTTCAAAGCTGTTGACAGGGACGTTTAAGTCTGCAGAAGTTTCTGCTGCCTTTTGTTTAGCTATGCCCTGCCCCCAGAGGTGGAGTCTACAAAGGCAGGCAGGCCTCCTTGAGCTGCGGTGGGCTCCACCCAGTTCGAGCTTCCCCGCTGCCTTGTTTACCTACTTAAACCTCAGCAATGATGGGCACCCCTCCCCCAGCCTCGCTGCCGCCTTGCAGATGGATCTGAGACTGCTGTGCTAGCAATGAGGGAGGCTCTGTGGGCGTGGGACCCTCTGAGCCAGTCACGGGATGTAATCTCCTCTTGTGCCATTTGTTAAGACTGTTGGAAAAGTGCAGTGTTAGGGTGAGAGTGACCCGATTTTCCAGATGCAGTCTGTCATGGCTTCCCTAGGCTAGGAAAGGGAATTCCCTACCGCTTGTGCTTCCCGGGTGAGGCAATGCCTCTCCCTGCTTCCGCTCATGCTCCATGGGCTGCACCCACTGTCCTGCACCCACTGTCCAATAAGCCCCAGTGAGATGAACCCAGTACCTCAGTTGGAAATGCAGAAATCACCCATCTTCTGCGTCGCTCATGCTGGGAGCTGTAGACTGGAGCTGTTCCTTTCAGCCATTTTGGCAGCAACTTCACATTTTTTTTTTTTTAAAGAATAAATGCCTAGTAATACATAATCTTAAAAATTGGACCTTTAAATCAGAGGGAAGACCTCAGTAAGTACCAGCATTGTACACTTATAAACCTTAAAATGCTATCATGGAAAGCATGGATATATCAGTCTTCATTTTAACAGAAAATTGCACTTAATTCAAGATCATTCATCTAATATAAGTGGAAAATATTACTTTTTAAAAATATTTACAGTATTTCCCACTTGTCAAAAAGGTTAGTTTAATCCAAAAGGCATTTTTAAAATTAATAAGTAGTGTTCTGTTTACATTTGTTTTTATTCAATAGTAAAGGCTTTCAGTCTAAGAAACTATTCAAACATATGTTGAATTTAAGCATTTCTAATTGGATCATTCACAACACACTTTCTAAAAATATAGCCCAAAAATATATACTAATTTATCATAAACATGCAAGCCTTATTCTTCTTGGCATATTGTAAAAGGCAGTCATCTCATGAGACACTGTTGTTTTTTCATCTCAATGTTTTTTCTAGTGATAAAGCAAAACTGTGAATTTTTATCTGGCACTGAACTAACAGTGTGAGTCACAGGAGAGGAAAAATTTTAGGTTTTTATGACAGGAAGAGACATGGAATGAATTTGATGACAGAAAATGTTGCAAGAAATACTCGTTAATAATGAGTTTTAAAATTTATTTTTCAATTTTTTTATCTGATACTTATTCCCACATTTGAGGTCCTTACCAAAGTATACAAACATGCAAGCATTAATATAGCAGTGTAATATCAAAAATCTTTATTTCCTAATCAACTACATGATCAGGTTAAGAAAATTCATTTATCTAGCTAGGTCATCCCTAATTATTTGAGGTTATTCGTATTGGATAATCAGGGGTAACTCAGTGAGTGCATAAACTATGTGTTTACAATTTCATTTCATGGTTAATGATGATACAAATGTAAATGAATCAATACTACATATTGAGTACTTACTTTCTGTCTGTCATATTCAAAGAAATTTACAAATGTTTTACTTTTCTGAAGAATTGTATGATCTATGAGTATTACAATCCCATATTACAGATAGAGAAACTGAGATAACAATAATTGCCTAACTTCTTATCTGGCAAAGAATTATCAATTTAATAGGTGATGTAGCCAGAAACTGAACCCAAATAGTCTGACTCAATATCCCAAGTCTTAACCTCTCTTCTCTAAAGCCTCTTGAAGAACAATGTATGGACAACATTTGTATGGGCTCTAATAATTAAACTTTAAAAATATAAATAAAATAAACTTTCATGCAATAGCTAGAGAGTGGGTGACAAAGGAAAACGAATGACTTGACTATTTCTTCACCTTGACAAATTATTACAATATGTGTGATGGCACTCTGTCTTATAATTATTAAAAATTTATTTCATCTCATATTCCTACTGGCTTTCTTTGTTTTGGAGTGTTTGTATTGTAAAGTATGAAAGCTGAAGCAGCTTAAATGATTCAGACCACAGAGAGTAATGTTTTTATTTTAGTCTTTAAAAGGTCACTAAAGCTGAACAGCACTAAATTACATTACTAAAATCACTGTGTCTGTCAACACAACATACTTTCACAGCTGGTTTTCTCAATTGGAGTTAGATTTGCATTTTGGAAATCATATTAAGGTAACGGTAAGGGGTAAATTGGGCTTCTTATTTTGATTGAAAATTTTGGAACACAGGAGTAGTGTTTTTTTTTAAGTATACTGTTAAAAAATTCTTGTTATAATTATTATAATCTTCAAAATGTTTATTGATTAAAAACAATACGACAAGTGTCAGGTAATAAAATAATATTTATTTTTCTTATGATTTATAATAAAAATAGTAAATAACAAATAACTTTAAACTTTGATAACAGGTAAACCACAAAGAAAGTAAAACCATTTGATAGATTCTTACATGTTCTTTTCTGTAGAGGGAGAAAATATCTTCTGTGTTTCCTTCATTTGCTGATAATCTTTTGCTTAATTCTATACAGAGAGAGTGGCATCCCTATAGTATAACAAATTACAGACGGCCTTATAATTATATAGTGACACCTATTGGCATTGGAGAAAACTGATTTGTTGCCAACAGAATGTCAAAAAGACTTTACAGTTTTCTTTATTGGAACAACATATTGGCTTTCTTTGCTATTTTAAATTTAAATACTTTCAATCCAATTCCACACTTTCAAAAAATTATATTTGATTAGAGTTAAATGAGGAGTCCAAGAAATCTAAGAACTTATCTAGAACTACATGATGTTGCTCTGCTCCAGGTCACAAACAGAAATCTAACAGAAGTTTCCCATAAACAAGTGGAATTTGAAGTGATATTACTTACATGATATAACTTAAAGAGTGTCAGATACTCTAAATGTGTTATTAAGTGCCTGATCTTAGAGTCCAGCATTTCCACAATTAGACTTGCTACTTGTGGTTAAAACATCTTTAAAAGGAAAGAAACATCACTATAAGAATGTTAATATCACTGAGGTCAGGTGCATCTTAATGGTATGATGGAAAGAACATCCTGAAGTGATGCTAATGAGCAGAGACTCAGCCTGGGTGACATTAGGCTCTGAGTGATGCACAGGAACACAATATATGATAGGGTTAAAGGTAAATTAGCTGGACATTCAATCACTTTTTTATAGTTGACCTGAGATCGTTTTATAGAACAAGACATCTTTCTTACACACTGACTCATTGTTTTGATAATCATAACCAATTGCCATATTTCTCAAGAGATAAATATTAGTTTTTAAATTGGCCAACAAAGCCATGTATTTATATGTTGCTTTTTGAAACGCAACTCTTTGACTGGCTAGGCCATTGAAGAATGGAGAATGATTCTTTGATGAGTGACCTATTTCAGTTTCAAAAAGTTATACATTGGGTTTTAAAATTGGAAGTTACATCTCCCCACAGATGTTTACCTGCCAATATTATGATGGTAGATAATTTAGAAATAATGTCTAATCCTGTTGTATTGGGGATCAGGGAGGAGGTTCTCAAACCTCTTTATTTTATAAGAAATTTAAGTTGACCTATCATGACTATATCCTTCTTGAAACTCTTCTATTAGTATAACTGGCTGATAATGACATTGACATTAAGATTTGAAAAGATTAATTGCATCAATGCATTAATAATTACTATGTCAGGGACACAGTAAATGCTTAATAAATGTCAGTTGTTGTTATTAGACTCTTCAACATGTACAGAATTAAAGTTAAATATCTCAAATCATGATAAAAAGTATGAAAATAAAAACATTAGAACTATATTCAAAATCAAAGCTTAATATGAAGCATGAGGTATGAAAACCCTTATAAAGATTATATGCTCATTTAAATATTAAATTCATCTATTACTAAACAAATATTTGTGGAAAATTTACTTTGGGAAAGGACAAAATTTTAAAAAATCTTCATGTTTGTGTAAAAATAAGTGTTTTTCTAATACAAATAACAAATTAACCTGCTTTTATATAAGCAGATTTCTTGCTTATATATATCTAATTAATATAACTAAATTCTTTGAGTTGTAAACTACTAGAGAAAGCCAGTGATGGAAATATTTATTTTGAAGATGAGAAAAAGTAGTGAAAATTTATATTCCAGTAACTGTTATATTTAAAAATAAAACTATATTTTACTAGAAAGTAACATCAGATAGAGAATAAAACTCTTTTAAAAATGTTGGCACTTACATAAAGTTCTTGCATTAATATTTAACTAAGACTATGTAATAGCTTCTTCACCATCAATGAAAGATAAGAACTTATAGTAATGCATTCATCATGTTTAATTTGATTTCTCTCTCATGCTTATGCAGCATTGGCTATATTAAATATGTAAATATGTAACATTAAGTCTTTATTTGCTATGAAAATTGCATAATGAGTGAAATTGACAAAAAGATTAAGTCCATCCGTGCTCAAAATTCTTGAAAAAAATATTTTGGTGAGAGAATAATGTCTATACAACAGCTTTATATAATTAAACAGCAAATAATTTTGTTTTAAATCTATTCTTCAACCTTCCAAAATTACAGCCAATAACTAAAAGGAGTTGAAAATTTGAAGCTTGTTGGACCTTTCTGTTGTCCCATGAGAATACTACTAGCTAGGTTTGAAAGTAGGAAAAGTCAAACTATAACACACACACAGACACACACACACACACACGAGTAACATTTAGGAAATTGTTGTGAGAATTAAGATACATAATAATATAAACATTTTTTGAGACAGGACAGTAAGCAAAGAGGTAGGAAAAAGCTTCATATTCTAAATGTCTGCCTCTACATGCTAAATATTCAAGCATGCACACTTAGTTGGATCCTAAGTAACAAAAACAGACAAGAGAAAGAATCAACAAAGAAGCAAGTTATTAAAAGCTATAGAATTTTCTAACTGTGAACATATAGGCTGATTTGATAAAGAAAAAATGCATTTCTATTTTTCACTGTAGCTTCCCTTATCTCTTGCCAGAGCATTCACTAATGCCTAGCATTTTCTCTACATGTTTGTGAACGCATAATTGTGTGTCCATATTAGTACGCGGCCCACAATACAATGTTGGCCTGATACATGACTCCAAATCTCAGCAAATCCTGTGACATTCTGAGCTCTCAGTTTTAACAGCTAAAAAGATAACTAATGTCACTTTTTGACACACACAGTTGTTAGCATTTAACACATCTTTTTCTAACTACTTGGAAGAAAGAAGAATCATGGCTCGTCTTTTTTAATGTTTAGAGCTGCAAATCATAAGTATAAGGAACATCTGAGGAAAGAAAATGCTCCTGAGGCTTTTTTACATTGTCAAAAAATGTGTTTATATCTCTGTTTCTAGTCAAGAAAGCTATCAGATATTTCTTTCTGTACTTTGTAACAAATAGCTCAGCAGCAGTTTAAAAATGCAGTGCATTTGCAAGTGGTGATTCACGTGTACCGCTTTCCAGGAGGATTTAAAAAATCTCAGAAACGTAGTAGATTCTGTAATATTTGCATATTTCAACATTCCCCAGAATAAAAGTAGATTTTAAATTAAAGTAATGGAAGTTAACCAGAGTAAAAGAAAAAGAAAGCAAATCCTTAAACATTTACTTGAATTAAGTCAAATAAAAATAAATAGTAGAATTTTCTTCAAAAATGTTTTATGAAAGCATTTTTTTAAAATTTGACATTAAAATACATGTGATTCCGTTGTGCAGTGTGTTCCAAAGGCAAATTATAATAACACATGAGATTTTGCCAAATATAAATATTTAAAATAATTGTTTAAAATAATATTCTCTTTACATTGTAATTAATTAATTTTATGCTTTTAAGCCTATAACATTTTAGTTAATTTATTGAAAATACCTATCTATGACTACTGCCATATGTTAATATATACATAACAGATCCTTACATTGTAAATAACAAATATATTTACATTATATATGATTTCTCAGAATTATTCCAGTCATTCAAAAGCATATACATTTCATGAGAAGTGACATAACTGGAACTATATACATAGTATTTTATGTGAAAATGTAGGTTTGCGATGGATAAAATGTAAAACTGCAGAGCTGATCCAGAGCCAGAGAAAAATAGTTAATATTTTTACAGAGACCTATTTTTTCTTTCTGAACATTAAAATACTTTCCTGCTAGATCCCAATTATGGATTTATTCCTTCAGAAAAACCTGGTGCAGAATGAAGCCCTCTTCATATCAGAAAGGTGTGTGCATGTGTCTGTGTTTCCTGCAGTAGCCAGTAGAAGAACTATGGATTCAGTGAAGGAATCAGAGGCAGAGAAACTTCATGGACACAAAGTAGAAACTGCAGAATTATGCCAGTAAGGAGGAAAGCCATTTCTGGTTAATTACTAAGGAGGAGCAATAACATTAATTTTCAGAATGTATTTGAGGAAGCAATTTCCATTAGCAATGCATTAGATAAATACATTTCAATAAAGTAGGCTTCAATCAATGGAGGATTTTCTGTGGTCACTAATAAGAACACTGATAAAAGAAATAAATAACCTGGTGCACATAGGCAGTGAACCGGAGTCTGGCCCTCATAGAAAAGGCTCATCAGAAATTAATATTAGAAGCAAATAAAATGAGTGTGTATATATATATATATATGTGTGTGTGTGTGTGTATGTATATGTGTGTATATATATATATATATATATATATATATATATAATGATTTATTCAAAAAAAAATCCAATACAGAAGGGTTTTGGAAATTGTTGCCCAGATACTTGTGTGTGTGTGTGTGTGTTTTAAAGGTTTATAATACTCCATTATATTATATACTCCAGGATATACTCCAGCTCCAGAATCTAGCTGGCAGATGGCCTAATTCCAAAGTGTACCACCAGTAACCAAGCGTCCTTCTCACAGGAAACTTGCTTATCCTGGAAGATATTTCTGTGGCTCTTGTCTGACTGAGGTCCAATATATTCCTACCAAGAAAGCCATTCTCTAGGAGAGCTCTGACCAGGAGTAAAGATAGGTTTGGGTGTTACTCAGGTGACTGGCAGAGGAGGCAAAAAGAAAAAAAAAAAACATGAAATAACAGAAGCAATTTTTAACTTACAGGTCCCAGAGGGAAGGCAGCATTCCCCACAAGGCCAATAGGAAGAGCGGGGGCCATCCTGGATATGCATGCTCAACCACCAGGTGGGGAGTGAGAGAGAGAAGAACTTCTGTGGTAAAACCTTTACAGGGGTCCAAGGTGAGATACAAGAAGGCTTCCCGTGGTGAGTTCTAATTGGTGAGTCTAGAGCAAGCAGGCAGGAGTTCTATGAAAGTGCTCTGGGGCTGAGGCATCTGTGCAGTCCTAGATTGGTATAGGGATCAGTAGAGTGAGTGATGTCATTTGTATCTAGCTGACCCAGAGCGAGATATCACCAGGAGGTGATTGTATAAGGTAGGTATCAGGATCAACCACACTGAGGAAGTGGAAGGAGGCAGAGAACTGAAAACCATGTCAAGATCAACTAAGCTCTGCTTCTGGCCTGAGAAAGTTAAGCCCTATATTCAAAATGGAAGCCAAGGCAACATGAAATTATGGATGCTTCTCAATTTATGATGGGATTATGTCCTGGTAAGTCCATATAACTTGAAAACATTCTAAGTCAAAGATGCACTCATTACACCTAAACTTCAAAATTCACTGTACAGTTTCTGCTCAAGGTGTATCACTTTTTCACCACCATACATTTGCAAAAATTGTTAATCACACCATTGTATGCCAGAGACTGTACGCATAAGAATTTACTAAAGGCTTTTATCAGGCTTTGTTATAATATCCACACATCATCTTTTTTCACCAGTAATAATTCAATATCAAATGATCTGAGAGTTGATTGATCCCTTAGAGCTATTTACACAGAAGTCTAGACCTGTTTCTTATTAAGTCTTATTAGTATGATGCCATTGATTGAGTAGACTTGTGTAATGCTGTGTATGATGAGCAGCTGCTTCAGGTCTTTTTAAATTATGTCATGACAGAAGACAGGAGAAGTTATGTTATGGGATGAAACTGTGCAAGTATGTTGCTGTCCATTGCAAGTTATTGTGAAGTATTTCTCCTCTGTATTCTGATAAGCATATAAAATAATGCATTTGTCAACATCACTGACTGTGTATTATCTACTCGAGGCCATGTTAATCTATTATACAAAAGATATCAAATCTCAGACATCAGATGTAATTGGACCTACAATATAGTTGATTTTGCAGTAGTTATCTCTTATCTCCCATGATCCTGCTGGGTTTTACAGACCAAACTGTTGAATTATATAAAAATGTGGTGAGGATCACTACCCTTTGGGAATTTAATGGTGGCACTACTTTTTACCATTTTGTCAGGGAGGCAATATTGTATTTAATTTACTATTTTAACTTTAGAGAGGCTGTTTCAGAGGCTTGTATTTCCTTTATCCACTACTTTAGTTCTAACCCTGGTGACCTGAGTCAGTATCTAAGTAATTGGTCACGGATTCATTTTGATGAAGGACTAGGGAAATTATTATACAGACCAAGAATCTCCTTTGGTCAATTTTTTTCTGAGACCAAAAATTGGTTCAATCTGAAAACAGAGTAAGTAATCCAAACTTTTCCTGGAGGAAATTTCCCTAAGTTTCCTGATCAGCCATCCTTGACTTCATTTTATCGACTGAGTGGTACTACTCTTTTTTTTAGCTGATCATATATTTTGTTCCTATAGGCCATGAGTTCTTACCCATCTTCACAACTATCTTTGTGTCAAGCTTCCTTGGATGTCACTCTGATCTTGCCTCTCATTACAACAATTGTATCTACTTTGACTGTAATTTGTAAGTGCCACTATCTGCCTTCTATTATTTCAGAATTTTCTCATTCACACTGCTATGAGTGATTCCACTAATAGAACAGCATCTCATACATTCAGTCCTGGAATACTAGAGCAAAGCCTCCACTGAACTTGTGAGTGTTCCTTTCTCACCAGTACATTCTTTGGGATCACTTGTAAAATATAAAACTGGTAGGATTCTGCTTTATGTAGTATATTTACTCTAGAATGTCCAATTCTTTGAGCCTTTTAATCTTCCCTTCACCTGTCTTTTATTACGTTTCTATTCTATCATATGTGCTTTATTTAGTATGTCTTCACTTTTTCCATGCTTCTTCCTAGAATCATGTTCAGGCAATTTATTGGGGTCTTTGAAGGGACAGTCAATAATTTTTTGATGCCAAAATAATTCTTCCAAATTGATATCATTTCCCTTATCCAACTCTTTCTTCTATATCTCCCTGATCCATCTTCCTCACAATCTACTCCTATGTGTATTTTGCTGACTCATGTTAGCATACATCGTCTAGCTCTGCAGGTGCTTTAGGCTATGGTGACTTTTTCTCTTCTCAGGCTCTGTATGTCTTTCCAGTTTATTTGCTGAATAAATGAATAAATAAATAGTTTTTACTAGTATGGTTTTGGGCAAAACTTATTCTTTCTAGCTAGAATAAAATACATACTAAAAATCTCAATGCAACCTTTGCAATGTGTATGTGTCGTGTATGTTGTGTGTGTGTTTGTGTGTGTGTGTGTGTGCATCTCCTTTCCTTAATGTTCTGGAATTTTGTATACAAGCTTACATTTGAAATGTCCATACCTCTCAACAGAAGTTCTAGGTACTTATCTTGATCTGACAATCAGACATGTTTGCTCATTCCACTTCAGTTTAAAAATGAATGTATTAGTTGCTAAAATTAAAGATGTTGGAGATATCACAAACACACCTACATGTTTTCTCCTTGCAAAGTAGACAATGTGGTAACACAACAGCCATACTTCTCCATGGCAACAATTGCTAAAGAAAGTTTTAACCTTTTCCTTTGCAACATTACCAGTCAACCCACTGCATTCATTTATTTCACTTGCCTTGTCTCTGTTTTGTTTGTGGCTGTGCTTTCATCATGAAATTCATTTTTGTAATATTTTTTCTTTATATTTGCTATGTCATGAATCCCAATCACTTTTATTTATCTAAAAGCATTTCTCTCCTTACATTGTTTTAGTAGTTTGTTTAGAAACTTTCTAAATCGATTTTGTCTTATAATTAAAATGTTCAAAAAATGAATATATATGCTCTTGTATTATCTATTAACTGCTTTCCAGTATTTAATTCTTCATATGAAAAATTTATTATTTTTTCCACAACTAGTGTATTTCAAATACAAACATTTTCAGGGGTGACAGGAAGGTGGGAACATGGGCAGCAAAGTCTTAGAATCACCTTCTGTTTAAATTTGACTTTAAAACTATTAATAATACACATAATTCTGCAAAAAATTAATTCATCTAAGATCAAGTAATAGTGGCAATTCTCCCCAGTAGGAGAATAATTTTTATTATAGAATAAGTATGATTTTGTTCATATAGATATAGTTATACTTAAACTATTTTTTAAAATAATGTTTAAATACACATCATTCCACATATTTCAAAGAACTGATCCTATAAATTAGGCTTTGATCCATACTGGCCCCCTAATAATATTTATAACTTCCAAATTAGAAAGCAACAGTTAAAATATATTTTATAAATAAATAAAATATCAAAAAGGATAACCTCATAATTAGTAACATAGATATCATGCCCAGCTTAATTAAAGATTTTAATATAATTGAAGTTATATGAAAATGAATGCTAGTTGGTTTGTTCAAATAAGGAAAACAACTGTTTTGGGAATTTCCAAGAAACCCCATGTTCAGTAATTTGCTAGAATGACTCACAGGACTAAGTATATTGTTGTACTCATGATGATGATTTATTACAGAAAAAGGTTATGGAGCCAAATAAACAAAGGAAAAATTGCACGTGGGCAAAGTCAGAAGAAAACCAGGAGCAAGCTTCCAAGTGTCCTCTCCGCAAAGAGTCACACAAAATGTGCTTAATTTCCTGAAGAATGGAATTGAAGCATTTCAGGGAGGCTTATTACTCAGTGCCCAAGGATTTTACTGGGGGCCGGTCATGTAATTGCAGTCTACATACCACTTACCCAAATTCAAGACGCCCAAGAAGGAAAACAAGTGTTCAGCATAAACCAAATTGCTTGCACAAACAGTTTAGGCACAGTGAGACACTCTTATCAGTTAGGAAACGGTGGGAACCCCACCAAAATCCGACTTCCCAGTCAGCAAAGGCAACCTTGCAAGCATGACATTTTAAGAACAGCAGTCTCAGGCCTGCCACATAAATTATTTTATGCACAATAATCTTTTAGAACTGGCTTCTATAATCATTTAAATTGTTGTTTAAAATGTGGTGCTATCTGTGACAATTTGAGGTTCGTTTTCTTAAAAACCTTTACTATACATAAAACATTGATTGTAAGTCACCCATCAGAGAAGCAAGAATGTAAAGAGCATGTTTCTACAGCATTTAAATAATTGCTTAGTGTTGATTGCTTGGTATTTAACCTAAGGTTTCAAGAAATTAAATATTTCTTCTTTCTTGCAGCTTTCTTTTAAATTGCTAAACATGAACATTCTCCCTGTGGCATGAATAACGCATTTCTAATCTCATATGTTATAGAAGTCTTTTTAGAGAAAAAAAAAAGAGCACTTGAAGGTTCTCTTATATCTGATAGCAGTCAACAGTGCAGGTGTGGGCAATAGACTAGAACATCTCTCATTGTGAGATAGCCTCTCCATTTTCTTACACAGTTGAAAACCTGTTTTTCATCGTTCATGTGCATACCTCTGAAGCAAAGGAGTCATTTCTCCTTTTCTGTGGAGATGAGTATACTATTACCACCACACGCATCAGTAATAGCAACTTAACTGTTTTAATCATTACATGGAAATCAATACCACTGCTCTTCAGGCTGTGGCTATGCTCCCAACAGATTATACATAAGAGATTTATTAAAAAGATGGTAACGATCAAGAGAATGAAACTATTGCTTCTGTTTGAGGAAATCAGCATCATTGTGGAGCTATCATTAAGATTATTATTATTATTATTTTATTTAGGTCATCTATTTTGGCAGATATATTGCATGGCATGTGGATGTGAGTGTAGGTATAGTAAATCTTACTGGGATTCTTAAATTTTTATTGCTCCTTCTGAAGAGCCATTTTAATTGTTCTTTCCTGTATGTTTCTCATATATTTTAATGTAAACATTAAAAATGAATCATTGACAGGTAATATAATTTATGAGTATTTTAATATATTTATTTTTTATAACTACATATATACAACTCTCTATAACAAATTATAATTATTTAGTATGTTGGCTTCTACTTGGTGAGTATATTTTTATGTCAAATCAGAATGTAGTTCATTCAAGTATGATAATTTAATTATCCAGGAAAGAGCAATTAAAATAGAATCACACTGTTTGAAATGATCAAGCTTATTTTAAACTAATATACAGTCTGAAAAACTTCTTATCAGTTGAAGGCTTTTAGGACATAAAGAGAACAATAAATTGTGAAATCTGTTAAAGAATCTGTTTGGAAGAAAAACTAAAATAAAATAATGAAACTTACTCTTTGAAACGGTTATCTTTTGAGTGACATGAAAACCTACATAATAAAGATATTTTACATTATCTTTAATCATATAAGAAAGTGGCAGATGAATTTAAATTTAAGAAAGTATTCCATTTAGCAGACACTCAATCAAGTGGAAATCAAACTCCTGCATAGTCAAATAGAGATTATACATGATGAGTAACTAACAAATATTTACTACATTACCAAAAAATGCTAAATAGTTCATAAGACAGCCTTTTTTCCTATTCGGTAATTTAATTTGTGAAAGTTTTCATAGTCCAATTTCTTCCCCCCAAAAATAATTAAGGTAAAGTAATTAAACTATATTAAATCCTTTTTTGTCACTGTTATAATATCCCTTACATTTTTATCCGTCTGTCATTTTCAATAGGGTTTTTAAGTCCATTATCTCATTTGATCATCACCACTGTGAGGAACTCCAGGAAGACATTGTTATGCATATTTTAGAGCAAAAAAAAAAAAAAACTGAAGAGTTGTTAGGCCAGAAGAAGTTTTGATAGGCTAAAAATCACATTTACCATTATAAGGCAAGAGGCAGTACCAAGAATAGAGGTCAAGTTTTTAGCCCTATAGATAAGAGTTATTTCCTTGTAATCATTAGTTTTAAGTGGTGTTGATTTGGTCATGTTGGGGGTGTTTGTGTGTGTGTGTGTGTGTGTGTATGTATAAAGCACAGATTCAATTAATAGAAACTGTGTATATTTTAAAATTTTTAAATTTTCTTTGAAAAATTCTACACTGATTCTTTCCTCATGGCTTCTAAATAAAAAGTCACTTGTGCTCACTGACCTATCAAGTTGGTGATAAAATATTGCTTATGTATTCTATAAGTCATATATGTGCTACATACTTACATGTTTAACTAAATAATTTTGGTAACTTGATATAATTTTTTTTTCCTTTGTAAGGTGCTGTATTAGTCTGCTAGGCCTGCCATAACAAAATACTGCAGACTGGGTTGCTTAAAAAACAGTAAATTGTTTCTCACATTTCTGGAGGTTAGAAGTCCAAGACCAAAGTGTTAGATTTGATTTCTCCTAAAGGCAGCTCCCATTGGCTTACAAATTCTGCCTTCTTGCAGTGTCTTCACATGGTCTTTCTTCTCTATGTGTGCATCCTATGTGTCTCTTCTTTGTCTTAAAAGGACAGCAGTCTTATTAGTTTGGGGATTCATCCTTATACCTCTATAAGCTCCATGTCCTAATACAATCACATTGACAATTAGGACTTCAGCATATGAATTTTTGGGGAGGACACAATTCAGTCCACAAGAGGTGTATGATCTGACAAATGGTTTCATTCCTGGCACTTATTTCCTAAAATAAAAGAGATTAAAGGTAGGCCATGATTTGACTTTTTGTTTTCTAGAAATAGATAATTATATTTAGTAAATTAAGGATAATAAACAGAAATTATAGAAATGTGTTTTATTAGTCTTCATAAATTTAACTATTTCATAAGGTTATTGATTAACATGCATTTCAAGTCATTATTTCTGACTTCTATAAATACTAGTTCATATAATTGCATGAGGTAAACAAATCTTAGAATTAGCTTCTGATTATTATTTTTAGTTTTCCTGGGCCATCATTCAACAAAACCTTTTTGTAATATCCTATCCTCCCTGGACCTATTTCCTATGTATTTTGATGACTCCTAAAGAGTGGGCTAACCTGCTTTCTTTGCACATTGATCTCTCTGAGCACCGTATATGAGTAATATCTTATTTTCATGTAGAATTCTCACAAAATTTGTCTCTGTACTTTGGTACTTCTCATATGACAGAAAAATGAAATTAGTTGCTTCACAAAATTGCTGTATCCCATTGTCTCTCAACTTCTTAGAAGATTATACTAATTTATTATTCTCTGGCCTATATCTTCAAAATCTAGTTACAGAATTACTCCTTTCTGCTAACACTGAAACATGCTCAATCTCTCTTGTATTAAAAATCAACAACAAAGTAACCCCTGCCACCAACAAAACAAAATAATTCCAAAGTATTATGTTAAAAGGGATAACTGAGGCAGAGAAAGATAGGTTTCCTGCCCAAGTTATCACAGTTAGTAATCAACCAGGTAAACGGACTTCAGAGCTTTTGCTTTTGCTTTAATGACTAGCAATACTTTTGACTTTTCACCTGCATTGTTACCGCTATCCCACCTTCTGCAACCACTCTTGTCTTTTGCTATCTGAAGACACAGTGACATGATTGACTGTCTTTACTTTCCGTTTAATTCCCCCCATAATTTTCTGGAGGGACCCAACTAGGATCTAACATATGTCCACTAGTGTCTTCCTTTTCTATCTGATTCTCAATTGACCATAGCTGCTATCTGGGGTCAGGATTTCTTCTAGAAGTAGTGAGACTTTTTGCATACCAGAACAGGATATCCTCCTTTGGGCAGTGCCAGCCCTCTGTGCAGACTCCCACCCACTGGATTTTGGCCTCCAGTACCCCCCTTAGCTGGTAGTCTCCATACAGTGCTCAAAGTATACAAGTCTATATGGCTTAAAAGTGTAAATAGTAGCACCACCCCAATGTCAATGGCTTTTGAGAATTGTACTCATGCCAAATTCCTGGTAACATCATAACATTCCGTAATCTCCAGATGCAGATTTGGAGGTATAGAATTCAAAAGGGTTTGATGCAATAAGGGGAATGGCTTTTATCCTCTGTGTTTTGGCAGGTGAAATTCAAAGATGGGACCATGCTACAAGTCTAAAATTGCTTGTATTAAGTATTTTTGTTACTTAGGCATGTCTTATATCCAATAACGAGTTTACCCCAGGCCAATGCAATATGGACAATAAATACCAGTATAAAATTATTTCTTCTCCACTCTTTCTCAAGCCCTCTCTATTACCCCAAATTCTTCTTTCTCTCTGTAATATTATCATCAACTACAGCTAGGATGCACTCCTGAAAACAAAAAAAAATCCATATTTTGTGCTCCTTGTTGTATTTTTGAAATATTAACTCTTGTTGAGAGACATGCTCCAAAAGTGTATTCAAGCTTTCTATATGTTTTTGAGTAAAACTCTAGGTTATCTGGTAATATCTGTTCAACAATTTGCTACCAGATCTTATTTTAATTCAAAAACTATGAATTATTTTTATGATGCCTTTACAACCTGAACATATAAATGTCTATCTATGAGTCATGATAACAAAGGACGTTCTATCCACTCTACTAAGCACAACTAGCTTGTATTAATTCAGATTTACAGGAGAGGAAACTGAATTTTTCTTTACTTTCTTTTTAATATACTGAGCACCAATATTTCTTCAAGCTTCAGTACATGACCATTGAACATTTAGATGCCATTGAGAGAAAAACTTTTTAAAATGAGAATGATTCAATGGGCATTTTCTTGCAAGTTGTTCTTAAAAGTCATATCCTGAAGAGTAACTTGCCCTCTTAGGTAGAGAGAAAACTCTACATGAGAAACCATCAAAAAATTGAGTCAATTATGCTATTCAATTTTATTCTTATATAACAAGTCTTTCTAGGGGATAAGTAACCTTTATTTGTCCTCACAGATTGAGCTATTAGTTTGAATAATGTACCTCTTCACATTTTATTTCTTTCTTTCATGACTCTGTATGGCAGCCTCTTTGTTATTCTCATGAAGCTTTCTTGAAAAGCTTGATTAAAAAAAAACAATGCAAATATTTGTGATAATAGAGCTACTGGTGATTTGTCCTTTAGTCTAACATTTCAAAAAATACTTATTAGAAAGTAAGACATTTTCATAGATAACTAAATTTAAAAATCTCTTGATGTTGTGGTGTTTTTTTCTGTTTTGTTTTTTGTCCAATTTGTTTTGTGCAATGTCATTTTCATATCTAGTATAGGTTCTGAGGGCATAGATCTTAAAACCAGACTATACCTGACTATATAGGAGTTTATACAAGTAAGGTGCCGAGAAGACTTTTTGGCACATTATAAACACTAGTTAAGAATCAATTACTAGTTGCATAGTAGTATTATTCTAACCAGAGCACATTAGTGTTTGAAGTCATAATAATTACACACGTGTTTCTGTGTGTGTGTTAATAAGCCATAGGATGTGAGAAATACCAAATAAAGCATTCTTATTATTATCTTCATTAAATACTCAGTCACTTTATATAAGACTGATTATTTGCCTATAAGTCACATAATTTTTTATTAAAAACCTAATTTTCGTGCTTGATAAAGAGTGAAGATATATTTTTTAATGTGAGGCAATATATTATTATTTCTGTAAGTGGTTACTTCATCCATTTGCAAATCACTAAAATAAAGGTAAAATTAAAAATTCTCGGCAGCATTTCACTATAAAACAGAAATAGTATTTACTTACCAACTGGGCTTGAGAGGTTAAGAAGGCCCAAGCCAACTCACATTAGGTGGCTATGTTTCCCATGATACCTGCCCCTACTGTTTTTCCACATTATTTTAAACAGTTCTTTTATTAAACTCTCCTCAATTATACTGATTTGTGTCATATTGACACATGTCTTGCCTGCACTCTGATCAGAAATGGTAATTTATTTTTTCTAGGAGTACCCCTCAGAAACACACCTTTGCAGTTCTGGGTTTGGGTTGCTCATAGATTTGAGAATTATTAAAATAATCCCTTTACTAGAGGAAAAGGGGCATGGGAATCTGAGGCCTGTGGTGATATCATCATAAAAATTATCAAATTGTAAGTATGGGAGTAATGCAGGTGGAGGGAAAGGCAGGGTGACAACCACCGGTTTGGGATTTGGTCACTATGGCAACTGTAATTAATATAAGGATTGAAGAGTTCTGTATTATTCTTTGACATTCTTATGATTGTTTGGAAATTTACAAAAATTTTTCCCTCCCTATATTGACATAATTTGACATAGTTTGCAGTGTAACTTCACATCAACTCCTATTAAAAGATAGGATTCATTTTTCTTGACTTTGAAGTGGCACTTGCCTAATGAACATATTGAGTGTTCAACTCAAAGTGGGAAAATCAGAGGTTCTCAAAGAAAGGTTTGAAGGAGCCCGTCCTTCCTGTAGTTGAGGACAGATATGGCTAAGGATTGACTCAAGGACTTGATCATATGAGCTAAAGAGGTATAGAACCAATGAATTGATCCTTCCCACCAGGCATCTTATATTAGGATAAGGAAACTGATGCAAAAGCACTGGTACCCTAAGATTTGGAATGGGAACTCTGGGATGGTACAGACAACAATGAGAAACATGCATCGTCTTATCTCTTTCAACTTTGCTTGCCATGCATAGGCAACCTTTCCCGTCTACAAAAAACAAAAAACAAAACAAAAAAAAAGAAGGCTCAGGTTTTGTTGAGTAAAAACAGTTTCAATGATTAAAACAGAAACCATTGCCTCAAAAAACAATACTCCTTGCTTATGAGCCCTCATAAGGGTTAGATCCTAACATAAAATATGATGAAGAAATTTAAGGCTAGCACTGGAAGGAGACAGCCTGTGCAATTAAAATAATTATAGAATTATGTTGAGTTGCATCAGTAGGAGTACGTGAGACATAACATGGGAGTCAACCCTACTGGCGTTACACTAAGGAAGAAGTAGAAGATTTCATTGGGCCAAATTCAATGACGACAGTCACTTGTGACTTAATGTGTTGCCTTGTGCTCCTATAGCTGTTTTAGATAGTGTGCTAGATTGGTTAATTGAAGCTTGTACTCAGTAGCACACTAAAGTGAATGAGGATTGATATGCTGGAAGAAAATTCTTTAACATCCTGAAAAAGAAAGGGTCCAAGAAGGATCTTTCAGTAAATGATGAAATAAATATGTTATATGCTTACTGCTCATGTGACCCTAACCATAATCAGTAGGGTCCCAGAAGGCATTCTCTTCTCCAGGAAATTAAGATATGCATTGGTAAGGTGGGTGAGTCTAGCATCTTTGCAAAGCAATGCTTTACTTTATAGTCCGGATGACGATTAAAATGATAAAGTGCAATTTGTTTCTTTGCTCTCTGTGGGAATAGTGGATTCCCAGAAAGCTGGAAGACAAGTAAAATTACAATGTGCCACAAAAATGGACTAGTAATCAAAGCACTATGACACCTTGGGTAATCTGCAGTGATGCTGATTTTGATTATAAGTCACCAGAATTGATACAAATGAGTAGGCTAATCACAATATGCTTCATATATATAGGTGAAAAATTTCTAACTCTGATGAACAGAAACATAAGTTGAATGATTAACGTGGAAATTCAAAACCTCTTACGAAACTGCTGGGCATTAGCCCTTTCTGATAAGTTGAACCTCTCTATTGAGTAGTAAAGATGCTGCAGTATGTACTTTGAATCTTCCCACAGAGGTATCTGTGGTCACTTACTGGGGAAACAATCAATGGGAAAAGGGAAATACACAGGCTTTCCTGGAATTACTAGATACCTTCAAAAGTGCTGCTATTCTCTGTAGGATGAAAATACCTCATGAGCCACAAATCACAGTGAAGCATGTGGTGATCAGATGACAGAAGGAACCTTGGCTTGAATTCACACTTATTTTCAAAGTTTTAGAATATTAAGTAAATATGGAAAAATTTAGATGCTGACATAAACCCCATATTGTTTCTATGACACATAGAATGAGAAAAATTATGGTAGGGAAGGCCATATGAAAGTACTTGGAATTGTTTGTATGCCTACCTTCTCATCAGCATGAAAGCCAAAATATTAATGTAAAATGATTAGTTGGAGAACATGCAAAGATCAGAAACTTACAAATATTAGGCGCAAAAGTCAGGGAATACTGTTAGAATAATTGCAGATATTTAACAATTTAATTATGTAGTGTGTCCAATTGAAGCTGAGGTTTTGAAGAAGCAAAGAAGGTGGAGGTTGCAGTGAGCCGAGATTGTGCCGCTGCACTCCAGCCTGGGTGACAGAGTGAGACTCCGTCTCGAAAAAAAAAAAATCCTGTAAACACGTCAAAACATAACTTCTTTAAATATAAATCTCAATGAGTGGATAAAGATATGTGATATATATGTGATATATATCTCTCTATATATATGATATATATATCACATATATATATATATGATATATATATCACATATATATATATATATATATATGATGGAATACTACTCAGCCATAAAAAGGAATGAATTAATAGCATTTGCAGTGACCTGAATGAGATTAGAGACTATTATTCTAAGTGAAGTAACTCAGGAATGGAAAACCAAATATCATATGTTCTCAGCGTAAGTGGAGACTAAGCTAGGAGGATGCAGAGGCATAAGAATGACACAGTGGACTTTGGAGACTCAGGAGGAAAGCATGGGAAGGGGGTGAGGGATAAAAGACTACAAATTGGGTGCAGTGTATACTGCTCCAAAATCTCACACATCACCACTAAAGAACTAACTCATGTAACCAAACACCACCTGTTCCCCAGTAACCTATGGGGGAAGAAAAAGCTTACGACAAGCCCTGAAAATCATATGTGTACTCTTTCAGTTTTGGATATGTCCAAAACTTTTTTTCCTTTTAACAATATTTATGCAATTGAAAACAGCCTTTTTTCATCCTATAGTTTCTACTTGACTTATGATATCTGACCGTGGGACACCAAGAAACAGTGTAACCCAAAATATAAGTCATAAACTGAATGTTATCTGATACTAAATTATAAAGTAAGATGTGTTCATCAGTATTTTATTGTAAACAACAAATGCCAAATGCAAGACCTACCCTGATCAGTTCTGAAAAGCATTCATATGTTGAGACTCTTGAGGTAATTGATCTTACTGCTTCACCATCTTTTGTTCTATCCACAATTATATCCTCAAGAGAAATTCCCGATAACCATTAATAGAGGAAGAAAATGCATAGTCTTGGTTTGCATCTGACAAGTGTTCAACATTTATCTTACCACTTGGCTGTAAGTTTCTTGAAGACAGGAAAATTTTCAAAATTAAAATCTACACAATGCCAAAATCATGAATATCTTATTGTTTCTATTTATTAAACATGAGTTGAGTAGATGAAAAAATTTTACTCAGATATTACGTGATACATTTATCTAGTAAATTTAAATTTTCAGTTATTTTTCTTTTTAGCTTTATAATTTCTATTTGGTTCCATTTTATAATCAATATGTATTTATTGATATTCTCTAATTGTTTATATATAGTTGTGATTTTCTTTAGTCTTTTGTTCATGGTTTACATCAGCTTATTGAGCAAATATGAGACAGTTTTAAACTCTATCTAGAAAATTCAATGTTTATGCTTCCTCGGGGATGATTTATGTCAATTTCTTGCTTTTTTTTTTCTCTCTGTGAATAGACCATAGTTACATACTTCATTTTAGGTGTTTTGTAATTTTTTGTTGAGAACTCGACATTTTGAACATTTTAATGTGGTAATTCTAGAAATCGGTGCCCCCAAACCAGAGATTGCTGTTGGTAAGGATTATAGCCATCTATTATTGTTGTTATTATCATTATTATTATTCGTTTTGTTTTGTTTTGAGACAGAGTCTTGCTCTGTTACCTAGGCTGGAGTGCAGTGGTGCTATTTCAGCTCACTGCAGCCTCTGCGTCCAGGGTTCAAACCATTCCCCTGCCTCAGCCTCCCGAGTAGCTGTCATTACAGGTGCCCACCACCACACCCAGCCAAGTTGTGTGTTTTTATTTTTTTATGTATTTTTATTTTAGCGGAGATGGGGTGTCAGCATATTGGACAGGCTGGTTTCAAACTCCTGACCTCAAGTGATCCAACTGTCTCAGCCTCCCAAAGTACTAGGATTACAAGCGTGAGCCACCGCACCTAGCCTGTAGCCAACTATTATTTAGTGACTTTTCCAAACCATTTTGGCAAAAGCAATATTCCCTGTTTTGTCATTTCATTATCTCCATGGTTGGCAGGTGACCTGACAGAAATTTCCTTAAATACCTGGATCCAATAAGAAAAGGGGTGGGGGGGAAAGTGTTCTGTCTCTTTAAATCATCTTGATGGAGACCGCAGGGGAAGCCACTTAAGTCCTGGGGTTTGAAATGAATGATCAGTGTCTCTGTTTTTGCCTAGTCCTCAGTGAACCACTAGGCAGATCAAAACACACAATCTCAATGTTTAGAGGACAAGTCTGCATTGCCCATCCTGGCTCTAGTAAGCCAGACCAGAAACACAGGCCACAATCCCTACAGTTGTCTGCTATGGGGCTGGGGTGGGTGCAGAATGCTCAAATTCACTGAAATTTACCAGCCTCCCTCTCCTTATAGCACTCTCCCAGAAAGGAGGAGTGTTCAACTAGACTACGCAGTTCTGAAATACTTGACTCTTAAAGTGCTTGCCAGCTCAATAGTGTTTCCAAGAGGGGACCAATTCCCAGATCTTCCTATTCTACCATGTTCTAAGATGTCATTAAAACATTTTTTACCTTAGATTGTGTTCATAGTACTATATACTGAAATTAAAGTTTCTTTTGAACCAATAATCACTAAATTATTCTTTCAATGAAAACTTCATTTGAGCTTTCTATCAACATTCTTTAAAACTGTAATTTAAAAAAATCCAAATTCAGCAAAAAGAATGCAACTCACTTTTAAAATATTTAAATAAGCCCTAAACCATGGATACTTACAAGTAATAGCTGAATTTTTTGTTAAAATGTAAAAGTTTCATTATTATAAAAGTTTTCAAATCATGATAGTAAAATTTATGACTTATACTTTGGAAAAAATTATGTAACTAAAATATCCATTTATTCCTATTGTTAAATTATTGCAGAAGATGTTAAGAAAATATCTCCTTCTAACCCATACAATGCTTGGATATAGATTATAATCAAATATACTTGCAAAACTTATTATTGTAGCATATAATTTCTTACACGTAATTTAGCCAAATTAAGATGGTTAACACTTTAAATTATAAAATACATTGAAATATGTATGAATTATTAATTTCAACAGAAAATAACTTACAAGCCATTTTTGTGTGTTCTACAATTACTTGTATCTAAATTGGCTAATGAGTAATTGGAAGACAATTGTAATGTACACAATAATAATTTCAATAGGAATAAACATTAGTGATTAAAAAGCCAGCTTTTAAATTCGAGAACTTTTTGTTGGAATCCCAGTTTTTCCACTTAGGGGTTACTAAAACTCTTTATATTTTTGTTTGTTTGTTTGTTTGTTTGTTTTTGAGATGGAGTCTCACTTTGTTGCCCAGGCTGGAGTGCCGAGGCACAATCTTGGCTCACTGCGATCTCTGCCTCCCGGGTTCAAGCAAATCTCCTACCACAGCAGCTGGAATTACAGGCACATGCCACCACTCATAGCTAATTTTTGTATTTTTAGTAAAGACGGGGTTTCACCATGTTGGCCAGGCTGATCTCGAACTTCTGACCTCAAGTGATCCACCTGCCTCAGCCTCCCAAAGTGCTGGGATTACAGGCACTTACGGGCCACCCCATCTTGCCTCTATATTTCAGGTTCTTTACTTGAAAAATACAGACAAAAATAATACCTGTTTCATAATTTTTTTAATTTTAATTTTTGTGGGTACATATTAGGTGTGTATATTTATGGGATACACGAAATATTGTGATACAGTCATACAATATATAATAATCACATGAGGGTAAATGGGGTCTCCTTCACCTTAAGGATTTATCGATTTTTCTGTGTGTTACAAACAACCTAATCATATTCTTTTAGCTATTTTAAAATATATTTTAAAATTAACTGTTGACTGTACTCACACTGTTGTGCTATTACTACTAGGTCTTATTCATTCTATCTAACTATATAGTGCAGTGGAGCAATCTCAGCTCACTGCAAGCTCCGTCTCATGGTTTCACGCCATTCTCCTGCCTCAGCCTCCCCAGTAGTTGCGACTACAGACGCCCGCCACCACGCCCGGCTAATTTTTTGTATTTTTAGTAGAGACAGGGTTTCACCGTGTTAGCCAGGATGGTCTCGATCTCCTGACCTCGTGATCCGCCCGCTTCGGCCTCCCAAAGTGCTGGAATTGCAGGCGTGAGCCACCGCGCCCGGCCCTCTGCTATATTTGTTTAACCATTAACCATCTACACTTCCTCCCTCCCACCTGAACTAGCCTTCCCAGACTCTGGTAACCATCATCTATTCAAGGCGACATATTAAAGAAAACAGAAAAAATAGCTGATGTAACGAACATATAATAAGTATATATAATAACAATATTGCATCTTTATTTTTAATGTTCTATTTAATAAAAATTTGAAGCACAGAAAAATACAAAAAAGCATTATGTAATAACCACTGCTACATTCCTATCTAGTGTGAACAGATGTTATCATTTTTTCATATTGTATTAGATATCTGGTTTTGCAAAATAACAAGAGTGTTAAACACAAAGCAAACTCTTGAAGTTAGTGTGTATATAATGACAATGTGCCTTGTATGCTTTTGAATTTATTTATGTATATCTAAAATTAATAAAGACTATTGTTTATGATTGTTAAATGTTTAAGCAAAATATAGAATAAAAATATACGTTCTTTTCCTTCTCCCTTAATTTAGTTTCTAATAAAAGAGTTTAGTTAAGAAAATAAAAAAGCAGCACTTGCCCAAATTATCATATATTATGAAATAGAAGAAAACAGATTAATGAAGTTTTGTTTTAACTACATATTCTTTTATGCAATTTATATTTCATAAACCTTATAAATGGACATAAATCACAAGGGAACACTATGAGAACTTTTATTTTGACTCATAATGAGAATTACTAAGTAAAGACTACATACTTATAATTAATATTCATTGAATTATGAAGTAAGGCTGTCTCTAAAATCTTAGAGGCACATAAAAACATGTTCAACATCATTAGACTTTAGGGAAATGCAAATTAGAATCACAATGAGTTATTACTGTATTCATATTAGAGTTACTAAAATTTAAAAAATAATGATGATGCCAAATGCTGGCAAGAATGCAGAGAAACTATTGCTTACGTTGCAGGTAGGAATGTAAAATGGCACAGCTGCTGTGGGAAATAGTTTGGCAATTTTTTATAAAATGAAATAAATACTTACCATATGACCAACAATAACATTCTTGAGCATTTATCTCAGAAAAATAAAACTTATATTTACATAAAAACTTGACCATGAAGGTTCCTAACAGCTTTATTTTTAATAGTTCCAAATGAGAAACATCCCAAATGTCCTTCAATGGATGAATAAACAAACTCTGCTACATCCATATAATGAAATGCTACCCAGCAATAAACAGCAATCAACTAATGATATACCTGACAACTTGAGTATTTTTCATGAGTATTATATTTAGTTAAAAACAACATCCAATCGCAAAGATTTCATATTATACAATTCCGTTTACGTAATGTTCTCGTAAGTATAAAACTATAGAAATGGAGAACAGATTAGCAATTTCCAAAGGACAAGGAAGGTGGTGAGTCAGGTGGGTACGACTACAAAATTGTAGCACATATAGTTCCTTTGTGGTGATAAAACATTTCTGTATTTTGACTGTGGTTGTCCCATAAATATATACATGGAATCAAATTAGACAGAACAATGTGCACACACACACACACACAAATGAATACATGTAAAAACTGAGGTGAATAATGCCTGCAGTCTAATAAATTACATTATATCACTGTCAATTTTCTGGTTTTGATATTTAATTAGAACTGATACAATGTTACCATTAGGGGGAGCTGGATAAAGTGTTCACCAGACTCTATTTACTCTTTTTCAACTTCCAGAGGGTCTATTGCCAGTTTTTAAAAGTTTAACAATGTAATAAAAAATAAAATATTAATTAGATATATCTCTGGAAAACTTAACAATGCCCCCCCAAAGATAATGACACCCTAATCACCTGAAGCTGTGATATGTAATATGTCACCTTACATCGCAGAAGTGAGGTAACAGACTTCATGATAGGGAGATTATCCTCTAATGTCTGGATTGGCAAAGTGTAATCATGAGTCATTAAAAGTGGGGAATTTTCTTATGTTGTAGTCAGAGAGACATAAGAAGGCAAGAGAAGGAGAGAAAGATCAGAAAGATACATGACTGCTGGCTTTGAAAATAAATAAAGGAGAACATAAGCCAAGGAAAAAGGACAGCCTTTAGATGCTGAAAAACTATAGGAAATGGATTTTTTTGAGAGCCCCTCCAAAAGGAAAAAAGCCCTGCCAACAACTTGGTTTTAGCCTGGTAAGACCCATATCAAACTTCTGACCCACAGAACCATAATAATATACTTGTGTTGTTTTAAGCCATATTTCTGTGATTTTATTATAGCTGTCATATTGGAACATGAATACATTATATTAGAAAACCACCACATTGTATAATTGTATTAGAAAATGTATAGTAATGAATATTTTGTTTGGATGCTGATGCAGAGGTCAATAAAAGGTATTTTGGAGTTAATGGAGAAATAGTGGATATGGCATGGCTATCATATGTTATTAAAATTATTGTTAATTCTGCAGGTTGAGATAATGGTATTTTGGTTCATTTTAAAAAGAGGATCTATCTATTAGAGAATACTTATATGTGAAAATACATAATATTTGGCTTTTATTTCAAGCATTCCAGTAAAAGAGAATACAGATGGGGATGAGAAGAGATGGAAAAAGACTGGAACATATTGATAACTGTTAAATCTGAGAATGGATATATGAGTTATTAATTACATTATTCTTGTATTTGTATGTTTGAAAATGTCCTGAATATAATTTTAATGCCCACTAATTTACATGGATAAATATTTGAGAATCTTTAGTTTAATATAATTCTATACTAACAAGCATATTGCTTTTTATTAAAAATATTTTAAAATGTATAAGAATTTTTTTTTAAATTTCTAAGCTTTAGCATATATTGAAGATTTATCTTTAATGATTAACTCTCAAGTTCTACAAATGTCAGAAGCTGATTGAGATCTTAGCTGTTTTGTCTTGTCAGTATTAAAGTAAGGAAGGTTATTTTAAGGTGCTGGAGCTGTATTTTTAAATTGGTCATAAGTGTTCTGACAGTAAGGTTGCAGGGAAATCAAAAGATAATTTTGGAGAGGGGATGTCATTTCATTAGAATATTTATTTTCTTGATAATCTACCACTATAATTTGATTTTTTCCTAATGTGCTAGTCCCCTTTGGACACCTTACTCCTCAATCCTTCTGATTACATCTCAGTATTAGTCAGAATTGCAACCAACAGAAATCACTTTAGCTATTTTAAGCAGAAAGAGATGTAATGAAGGAAAATAAATATTTACCACGTTGTTGGGAGAAATGAAAGAGTAGCCTCTAATTTGGATCTGTAAGAAATAAAACTAAGATGACACTACAGAATTTGTCTGTATGGGGACCTCCTACTTCTGCCAATATTAGGAAGCTAACAAATCAAGACAAAATGCAGGGGCTGTTGATCAAAGGAACATATTTATTTACCTTTTATCTAGGGATTTTGAGTCTGTCACTGCTGCACCTGTTGGCTCTAGAAATATGCTACATCTGATTGATTTTTATTTCCCAAACCTGAATGACTCACACCTGCCCCTCAAAACTCAAGTAGGGAATGAAGATTAGACATTGTTATAGAAAAAAAACAAGTTCTCTCCATGACTATAATTTCTATTAGAAATACACCAGTAGTAAAATTATCATCTTTATTTCCTACTATATAATTCATTACAATATTGATTGATATTATAGTTATTTCTGAGACTTGTCACAAGAATTACAAAACTTTAATTGGGATTTATAAATTTACTGTGTTAATTTATTTTTGCCCCCAACCAGTACCTCAGCTGGTTATGGTTATTCACTTGGTGTATTGACCTGACACATCACTCTTGAGAAGTCCTTTGTAACTGTGCCCTTTTGGGGTTTCCATAATATTACATTAATTTTTATCACTGCACATGGCACTTTGGTAGGCCATCTTTATTAAAATGCTTCCTAAAACTTTCCCTTCCAGTATTTAGACCCAGTGTAATTTCCTCCTCTGATTATTGGCTGGATTTAGTGAATCATTTCTAATAAATACAATATAGTAAAAGCTATAGCATGGTATATCGGAGATTAGGTTACCAAAAAACTGTGATGTCCAACTTGCTGGCTCTCCCCCTCATTCCTCCACTTGTTCTGTAGGAATTCGGTTGCCATATTGGTGGAGCCCTATGGAGAGGACAACAAGGTAAGGAAATTATGTCTCCAGTCAACATGCAGTGAGGATGTGAGGTCAGCCAATAAACACATAAGAGGCCTTGGAAGTAGATCTAACCATAGTGAAGTTTGAGAAAACTGTAGCCCCACATGGAAGCTTGATACAGTTCTGTGAGTGACCCTGAGCCAGAGGACCCCTCTAAGCCACATCTGGATGCCTGATTTATAAAAATTGTGAGATAATAAATGTTTTTCTTTTAAGTCATCAAGTTTGGGGGCAAATTGTTACACAGTAATAAGCATCTAATATAGCACTATTACAGGAACTTTTGGGTTTCATTAGAGTCTCATTAACTTCTACAATACTATTTCCTCTTGATAAATAGTATCAATCATTGTACCTATAGTGGTACCTTACTTTTTGATCTGTCATTTAATGGAATAAGCCATAATGCAGTCTTATGTCCCCATTCAATGGAATCATCACTGATATTTGAAGGAAGCTTTCTGATATTAGACATTAAGATTTAAACTAAAAACTTGAAAAGCTGCCTTAATTTATAATTCTTTCTTCTTTTTTTCATCAGATATTACATTTTTAAAGTGTTATCAATATAAATCATTCTCCACAATCTCAGGTATATAAGAAACGTAACTTTATTTTTCCATTTTCAAGTCTAATTCTAATAGAATGATGTAAAATTGACATAGTAGTTTGGTACTTCAAATCATTCCCAGAATTTGTCTCCAAGCTTTCTGCATTATTTTAGTGTCAAAGCATTGGCCAGTGGAGGGATATTATTCTCTAATAATCTGTTTTGCCTAGGTATTAGTTGAACTATTCTTGGCCATTGAGTCCTAGACACTGGTTTTAACAAATTGCTATATCTCTCATTTTTAATCTCCTGACTACATTAGCTACTGAGACTTGGTGCAGTACTACATTTTGTTGCTGGCAGAAACTACCTTGTGTCATTCTGATTTGCTATGACTCCAGATGCTGATCAGATATAGAGCTTGTATAAAGCTATTACTCTTTAATGTAAGTCCTCACTTTCACCATACCTCTCTACTCTACTCCATTTTACTGCACACCTGTTTTCCCAATATGTTATAGACCAAGAAGTAGCTAGCAAGAGGTACAAGATCATTCTCTATATGACAAATCTGTTTTCTTTTTTAAAAAAACCTTTATTGACATATAATCCACATGCCATATTGTGTGCCCACTTAACATGCATGAATCAATAATTTTAATGTATTCAGATGTAACCTGCCATCACAGCAGTCAACTGTACAACATTTTCATCACCTCCAAAAGAAACCCATACCCTTTAGCCATTGCTCCTTTTTCTCTATATCCATTCCATCTTATGCAACAATTACTTTTCTCTCTCTAAATAACTGAAAATATTTTCTTAATTCTGTAAGTTATGGTTTCACTTTCCGAGTACTTTCCATTGAAGCACAGATACGTTTAATTTTGATGAAGTTCAATATATTTATTTTTTGTTACTTATGCCATTTGGTGTCATATCTAAGAATACATTGACAAATCCAAATTCGTGGGGATTTACCCCTACCCTTATATTTTGGTATATAAGTTTTATAATTTTTATTTTGCATTTAGATTTTGTACCATTTTAAGTTTTTAATACAGTGTGAGGTAATAGTCTCACTTAATTCTTCTGCAGGTGGCTTTCCTATTGCCCCAGTGTTATTTCTTAAAAAGACACTTTTTCCCTATTGAATGCTCTTGGCACCTTTGTCAAAAGTTGGTTGACACATAGTTTTATTTCCAGACTCTCAATTCTATTTTCTTAATCAATGTGTCTACCTAGCTTTTGTCCTTAATGTTGTTCCTCAGACCTATTCTCTAGCTTATGTTGTTATTCTCTGAAGAATTTAACATAATTTTCAGAAATTGACACACTTCTGGAAGAAAAGTAAGGGCTTCCTTTTTGCTCTATAATTATTTGGAATAATTAAGAATGCACTACCTGCTCTAGTGAGTCTGTGAACATGTGTGTGTGTGTGTGCATCTTTGTGTATCTGTGTCTGTGTGTGTTACACTGGGCAATGAGGAGCTAGACAAAGGAAAAATACCAACTGGAACTATTTCAAAAACAATACCTTGCCACATTATCTGTACATTTTTGTTTTATTTATTTCTTTATTTAGCTTAAGTGTTCTTTTATTAAATGGCAAGAGAAGCAAAGCAAAGTTTAATTTGTCCTGATATATGTTTTCAGCTCTTTTAGAAAATGTAAAAAAAAAAATATGTTGGCTGTTTCACTGGAAATGCACAAGGCTCAAGAGTGACATGCAGAAATACATGATTTTTTTTATCAATTACTTTTAAAGAAATGACTTTCAGATTGAGGTGATGATCCTGGATCTAAGTCATAAATTAAACGCTTAAAAATACTGCCACTTTATATGGTTAAGGTCACATTTTGTGTAGGACATTTGAGGACTCAGAACCTTAAGGAATTAAGATTTGGGTCAACACACCTAAAAAAAAAAAGAAAAGAAAAAAAATAAAAGGTGAGGTTTTGTCTGAAGGACCTTCTTTCTGGGCTAAGGAAGACAGATGTAACAGATAACAATTACAATCTTAAGACCAATTACAGAAAACAGGGCTCTAGAAACTTTATATATTTTCTCTTTTCTTCTTATGTGTGTATATATTTGAGAATATCATCAATATTTTCTTATCTCTGTTTTCTGTATTAGTTCGTTTTCCTCTAAAGAACTACCTGAGACTGAGTAATTTATAAATCAAGGAGGTTTAATTGACTCAGAGTTGTGCATGGCTGGGAAGGCCTCGGGAAACTTGCAATTATGGTGGAAGGCAGAGAGGAAGCAGTAAGGCACATCTTACATGGCAGCAGGATGCGGGGAGTGCTACAACTTGAGAGCACCAGATCTCGTGAGAACTCACTATTACAAGAACAGCATGGGGAAAACTGCCGCCATGATTCAGTCACCTCCCACTGATGGCAGTGGCAGCCATCTGGAGTGGCCTCTGTGAAGACGACAGTTGCAGGAGGCAAGGTACTGCTGCGGCTGCTTGCTCTGTGCATCTGGCAAGAGTTCCCAAGAGGTGAGAGCCCTACTCCCTACCGAGTTGACAGGCGGGAGCCCCACGTTTCTTCATGCAGCAGCAGGGACTCAGCTGCGGTCCCGGAACCTGGGTATCCCTGTGCTCTCGGGGACCTGGTAAGTGCCCCCTACTCCTACAGGCTTGGAATTGCCTGCTCACTCTCCCTAGTCTCTCCCTGCTCCCTGCTCCCGGCACCAGCTCTGGTGCAGAACAAAGTTGTGGCCAAGCCCAGGTGTTGACATGACCCAGCCAGGTGTCCGCACACTCAGGGTGGTTCTGATATGCCAGCCCCTCTCCACCTTAGCCTTCTCTGAACTTGGGAACCCACGAGCACATGAGGAAGGCTGATGGGCACTAAGGGTAGATCAACACGGGCCTGTAGGTGCTCCTCTGCACGAATAGCCTGGGTGTCATGGATGGCATGTTAATGGCAGGAGGCAGACAGATTCCTGGGCAGAAAGGGGAGGGTCCCTGGTGAAACCCCACCTTCGAGCCAGGAACAGACTGAAGCCTGAGAGGTGGGCTGCCAGTTCTGGGTGGAGTCTGCAGCCTGAAGTGAGAACTTATGGTGCCTTTTCCAGGTCCACCCATGGCTGCCCATAGACCAATCAGCATGCACTTTCTCCCTTCTGAGCCCATAACATCCCCGGACACAGCCAGACTCACCATCTGCAGGAAGGAGCTCCCCACTTTGGGTCTCCTCAGTTCTTCCAGATGAGTGTCCTGCAGAAAGGAGATACCCACTCTAGGTCTCCTCACTGCAGAGACCTGGATACTTAACAGGACGACCTGACTGTGGAAAGGAGTTACCCACTTTGGGTCTCCTGAGAGCTGTTCTGTCCCTCACCGAAGCTCCTCTGTGCCTTGCTCACCCTCCAGTTGTCTGCGTACCTCATTCCTCCTTGATGTGGAACAAGAACTTGGGACAGGATGAATGGTGGGATTGAAAGAGTGGTAAACAAGCAGGGCTGAAACACACCACTCTGCTTGCCATGTTGTGGATGACAAGAAAGAGAGAATAGCTGCAGCCCTTCGGGAGGCCAGGCACAGGGACTCCCCAAGCCAGGATTGTGACACCCTCTTTGGGCTCTGCAGTTACTTGTGTCTCCAAGCTTCTAGGTTCCACTACGTTCCCCTAGTCCAGATGCGAGTGCCCACAGTGAAAGCCACATGCAGTACATCCGGTCCAGCCACAGCCTTGCATGGAGCTGGCATCTGTGCTGGGGCCTGTAGCTGCCCGCTCCACCACAGCAACCAGTGTGCCTGGCTGTGCATAGTGGCTGAACCCGCGCTTACTCATGCACACTTCCCTCACTGCTCCATGCCTGACTCGCTGTTGGCAGGTGTGGGAGCTGGGCCAATAGTGTGAGCCAAGTGCAGCCTGCTGAGTCGAGTGGGCAGGAAAAACCCAGTGAGCGTGAGCAATATTCAGGCAGAAGGCACTGCCAGCCACAGAGGTTTCTGGCTGGTGAAATAACACCCCAAGGAGCCCATGACATCACCAGGTCTCTCTCTCAATATGTGGAGATTACAATTTGAGATGAGATTTGGGTGGGGACACAGAGCCAAACCATATCATTCCTATTATTATTTTATATTAAACTTTTGAAGCTTACTTTACTATTTAGGTAGCAATGCATTTAGTGAGACTGTTCAAATCATTTGATGATAATTGATAAAATATCTTTGGAATTGTGTGCCTTCTCATTTCCAGAAAGTATTGGAAGTTTTTACTTGTACCATGGATAGCTGCATCTTGTTACACGGAAACGGAGTGGTTTCATTTTTGTTTGGAAGCTTTAATGTATAAAAATCTTTATATGAAAGTGGAGTAAGCAAACGGTTATATTGGTCTATCAATTTGTTACTTGCAGTACCAAATCTACTTCCCTTTGTCCTACTTTGTGAGATCAGAGCTAAACTCTTAATATTTTTCCTTTGCCACTTTGTACAAGTAGACTTTGTCAGTAGAGGAGGCCGGCGGGACACTGAAGCTCAAAGCAATGTATGCTCCTGGTTGCTTTATTTCCTCCTATGTTATGGGTGCCAGTAAATATGCAAGGTGGAGGACCAGTGGTGCTCAGGTTTCAGTGCACCTACAGAATACCACTTCCTGTGAATCAGCTCAAGCACACTAGTACTTTCAAGTGATCTTCTTGGTCACATAGTGTACAGTTTCCATATACAAATATGGCTCACCTGAATCTTTTAGCAAGTTTATCAGCCATACAGTGGCCACGCTTGCAAACTAGCTCCAATCTGCACATTGTGAGAAATTTTTTTGCTATAGGTATGCTGCTGGCTCAGGTGGTAGCCCCACTGTCTCCAATAATGTCTGCTTCTCAGCCTGGGAAGAGTGTGCTGTTATATATTCTCAGTTTCTTCAATGTTTTCTCTTGCTCACCCCTAGAAATAAAAGCAAATTTCTACATTTCTATTTCTTTGTTCCTTGGATGTCTCATTTCCCCTTTTTTAGTAGCTAATGATCTTTTACTAGTTAGTAATTATTTATAATAAAAACTTTTTTTGATCACTGATATGATTTCTGTTTCTTGACTAGACCCTAACTGATATACCTACATTGAAATAAGTTGTAGGTTGCATAAAATTTGTTGAACATTTCTGCTTCAACACAAATTAAGATGAGCACAGTTGAACACAATAATTATTTTACAAAAGTATTATATCATCATCATAACAATTATAGAGGGACATTAAATATCCTGCAGAATCAAATACTGACATAATATTTTATTTGTAGCTTTAAAAAAGGTAATATTTAAAAAAAACTTCTTTGCTGAATGTTTACTCATGGTTAACATCTTTCTTGGTCAAAATTGAGGCACTGATTATTATTCTCTACCAAATAATTGTTTCATATAACTGTGATACAGATAACAAAACATGTTGATTTTATCTCACATTCTCTGTTAATTATTATTTGCTTTTTCCCCATTTTTGAGTAGTAAATACTAAGTAAAGTGAATTAAAAAATTGACTCCAGATTCATAATATCAATACAAATAGCAAAGGTATTTGTCTGTAGGGTCACCCATCACCAAAATGACTCAATCAAAGTTATATATTTACTATGCAGTCTAGTTAAGATTGAAATTAGAAAAGGAGTTATTATTTCTAGACAAATACTTATTTTGTGATTTGACAAAAATTACCACATTCTTTGGATAACAAAACAGTAAACAGTGCAAAGGAATTGCTGTTGTTGTTGTTCTGTTGTCATAGCATTGAGATTTTTGATATGAGCATAAAGCTTCTCACACCAACATTATTCTCTTGAGTTATATACATTAGTATATATTTTGCTTGTGAGCAGTGATCATGTTTCTTTAGCCTTATTCATTTGCTGCTTTGCCATGTATATATATGTGGATGGGCAACATTTGTCATTGCCTCCCTTAAAATAGATTCTGTTTCAAAAGCTTTAACATGGACTACATTAAAGTCTGATCAAGGTATGCTGAGACAAATCTGTAGATTTGGTTCTGTGTTGTATTGATGTTTGTTTTCTATGGCTGTTTATTTTCCAGTCATGTAGAAAGATTCCTAAGAGAATATATTCCAGATTGACTTTTTATGGGTCTTTAGTAGAATCTAGAATGCTGTTTCAGGAGATCTTGGGATTCATCTGCAGAAACATATCACCTAATTGAAGAGCCCCACTCCTTCTCCAATCATGGACATCTGCAAGTTTAAGATGGTGACCAAAGTCCTGCACAAAATCTTAAGTATGGTCCTAGAAACTCAGAACCTCTAAGCTTGCTAGGCTCTGAACCTAGAAATATCCATGATCAAGTTAATAGAAGATGGCACATTCTAGACAAAAATTTTGGGGAACTTTTAAAAATATGATCATGCCTGCTAGTAACAAAAGTTAAAAAAAATTATCAACAATATAACACATTGTGTGATTTAAAACAGAAGTTAGATTAAAGCATATATTAAAATTCAAGCTATATTCCCTTCTCACCCTTATACTGTGGTGAGAATTGTGCAAATAGACTTCTACCTGTCCTTTGATATTGAAGAAAATGAAATAATGCCACCCTCCCCCCCAAATAAACGTTTTTGTTTTGTTTTGTTTTGTTTTTTTGACGGAGTCTCTATCACCCAGGCTGGAGTGCAGTGGCATGATCTTTGCTCACTGCAACCTCCACCTCCCAGGTTCAAGCAATTCTCCTGCCTCAGCCTCCCGAGTAGCTGAGACTACAGGCGTACACCACCACACCGGCTAATTTTTTGTATTTTTAGTAGAGACGGGGTTTCACCGTGTTAGGATTATCTCGATCTCCTGACCTCATGATCCGCCCATCTTGGCCTCCTAAAGTGCTGAGATTACAGGCATGAGCCACGGTTCCTGGCCCAAATAAAGCTTTTGAAAGAAAAGTTATAGCATTCACATGAGAGGGTTTTTTTTTTTTTGAAAAATTGTATGCCAAATGTAAGGTTTATTCCATGGTGCAGTACTAACAATATAATTGTACTTTTTTTTAACCATAGTTCCTCTTTTGTTTTGTAAATTCATTATAAATTGTTTATCAATTATACTGTCATCATTAAAGAATGAGAAAGAAAACTCTCAAGAGCATTTTTAATTATAATGGTTTGATTAAACAAGAAGTGCTGTAAAGAAGGTAATGAATCAAGCCTAAACAGCAAAATGGAGTAACTCTTCCAGGATTTATATAAAAGTATTTATAGATATATTATGGTATGCTTTGTAATTTATGAAGGTAAATTACAATAACACTTCAATCGATTTGTAAAAACATAAACAACAAAAGTAAAATATGTTTTTTTCTTTTTTCTTTCTTTTTTTTTTGAGATGGAGTCTTGCTCTGTCCCCAGGCTAGAGTGCAGGGGCACGATCTCGGCTCACTGCAACCTCTGCCTCCTGGGTTCAAGCGATTCCCCTGCCTCAGCCTCCTGAGTAGCTGGGACTACAGATGCGCACCATCACGCCTGGCTAATTTTTCTTGTATTTTAGTAGAGACAGAGTTTCATCATGTTGGCCAGGATGGTCTTGATCTCCTGACTTCGTGATCTGCCCATCTCAGCCTCCCAAAGTGCTGGGATTACAGGCAAGAACCACTGTGCCCGGCCATAGGTTTTTTATTAATATAAATTCACGTTTAATTGTTTTTAAACCTTAATTGCACATTTGTTAGTGAATACATTTCACTTCACAGTAAAATGTTATCCAAATGCATTTATTTTACTTAATAAGGCTTAAGGAGAAGTTGAACAGAATGTATAATTTCCACATACCCCCTAACTCTCCTCACTATTTTTCTAATAATAACATCTTGTATTAATCTGGTGCACTTGTTATGATTGATGAGCCAGTATCAATGCATTATTGACTAATGTCCATAGTTTACATTAGGGTTCATTCTTTGTGTAGACAAATGAAGAATGATAAGTATCCTGCATTAGAGGTTTATAGAGAATAGTTTGATCTAAATATGCATTGTGTTCCAACTGCCCATCCCTACCCTGGAACTCCTGACAACCAATGAATATTTTAGGATCTTCATACTTTTCCTTTTCCAGAATGTCATTTAGTTGGAAACATGCAATATATAGTCTTTTGAGACTGGCTTCTTTCACTAAGAAGTATGCATTTAATATTTCTCCTTTTTTTGTGGCTTAATAGCTTATTGTTTTTATAGAAGAATAATATTCTATTCTATGGACAATATCACAGTTTGCTTATCCATATATCTATCTTTGTTGTTTCTAAGTTTTGGCAATTATGAATAAAATTGCCATAAATATTTTTGTGCTGGTTAGGCCTATGTTTTCAACCCCTTTGGGTAGATACCAAAGATAAAAATTGTAATCTCATATGGTGAGTGTATGTTTAGTTTTGAAAAAAATTGCCAGAATGTCTTCCAAAGTGGTTATATAATTTTGCATTCCCACCAGTAATGAATGACAATTCCTGTTGCTCCACCTCTCTCCAGTATTTGGTTTTGTTGATGTTTTGGATTTTAGCCATTCTCATGCATGTGTAGGTATCTAATTGTCTTAATTTGCAATTCCCTGCTGAAGTCTGATATGGAGTATCTCATAGGATTATTTGTTATTTCATGTCTTCTTTGGACAGATGTCTGCTCACATCTACTGCCCATTTTTAAATTGGGTTGTTTGCTATCTTTATGTTGACTTTTAAGACTTCTTTGTATATTTCAAATATCATTTTTGAGAAATATGTGCTTTATAAATATTTTCTCACAGTCTCTGGCTTGTCTTTTTAGTCTCCTGACAGTGCTTTTTGTAGAGCAGGTTTTTAATTTTAATAAAGTTCAATTTATAAAATTATTCTATAATAGATTATGCTTTTGATGTTGTATCTAAAATGTCATCATCAAACCCAAAGTTATCTAGATTTTCTCCTCTGTTATTTTCTAGGAGTTTTATAATTTTTCATTTTACATTTATATAATTGCAATTTAATTTTTGTGAATGGTATAAAGTCATGTCATGATTCATTTTTCTGCCTCTGAATTTCCAGTTGTTTCAGTACACTGTTTTGGAAAGACTATACTTAATTGAATTCCATTTGCTTCTTTTTTAAAAGCCAGTTAATTGTATTTGTGTGGGTGTATTTCAGGGAATATACCTGTTTCTTGATATATTTGTCTATTTTCTTGCCAATACCACAGTCTTCATTACCGTAATTCAAAAGTCTTGAAGTTAGGTAGTATCAGTTCTCCATCTTTGTTCTTCCCTGCAATATTACTGTGGTCATTCTAAGTCTTTTGCTTTTCCACATAAATGTTGGAAACATTTTGTCAGTATACAAAAAATAACTTCTTATTTTCATTAAGATTTCAGTGAATCTAAAGATCGAATTGGGAAAAACTGACATTTGATAATATTGAGTCTTCCTATCTATGTACTAAAATATTTCTGTATTTATTTAGATCTCTAATTTCTTGTGTCAGACTTTCAGTTTTCCTCATAACAATCTTGCACAAATTTGTTAGATTTATACCCACGTATTTCACTTTTGGGGGGTGAAAATAGTTGTTAAGGGTTAAACAGCTTTAAGTTCTACAGTTTTCTCCATTGTAATAACTCATCTCATTTTCTGTATGCAACTAGAGTTACGTATTATCTAATGTAAATGGGATTATGTTTCTAATTTCAAATGCTAAGTGTTCACTGAAGATACATAAAAACACAACTGACTTTTGTATACATATCTTGTATCCTACAACCTATGATACAAGATTTAATTACTTACTAGTGTTGGCAGGGGCTTTACTTTTCTTTAATCTTTAAAAAATTTTTTTAATATATTCAAGCATGTCATCTGCAAATAAAGACAATATCTTTCTTTCCTATTTGTAGCTTTTATTTTATTTTCTCATTGCATTAACTAGAATTTCCAGTATAATGTTGAGTAAGGGTGAGGAGAACAGGCGTTCTTGTCTTGTTATTTGTCTTAGCAGGGAAGTATCTAGTTTCTAATTAGTAAGTATTACATTAGCTGTGGATTTTTATAGATTTTCATTATCGAGTTGACTAAGTTCTCTATTTTTAGTTTGCTGACAGTTTTTCTTGTGAATTTGTTGGTTTTTTTCAAATGTTTTTTCTTACATTTATTGATATAATATTCTTGTAGAATTTGACCAGTTGATAGGATGTATTATATTAAATGATTTTGTAATATTAAACAAGCTTTATACACCTGAAATAAATCTTATTTTACCACAGTGTATAATCCTTTTATATTTTATTGTATTAGGTTTGCTAATATTTTGTTGAGGATTTTTACATCTATGTTCATTAGATGTATTGGTTTTTTGTTTGCTTGTCTTGTAATGTCTTTATCTGGTTTTGGTATTCGAGTAATGGTTATCTCACAGTAAAAGTCAGAATGTATTATTCTACTTATTTTTTCTGGAAAAGACTACAGACAATTGTAATTTCGTCCACAAATGTTTGCTGGAATTCACCAGTGAACTCATCTGAGTCTTGTACTTTCTGTTTTAGAAGGCCATTTTTTTTAATGGTTCATTTTTTTTTAATGGAAAAGGCTTATTTATATCATGTATATTTATATTATCTAGGTTGGTGCAAAACTAATTGGGGTTTTGTACTATGAATTTTAAATCATAACTAGACTCAAATGCATCTTTATTAGTTAAAACAGGAACCATTAAAATCAACATATTTTTTTCCAAGGAGAAATAAGTTTGTTTATTTCTGTAGCTTAAAACTCCATTCTTTGGAATTCAATGAATTCTTGGAAAGCATTTTCTACATCCTGCTGGTTCTGGAAATATTTTCCCTACAAAAAGTTGTTGAGGGCCGGGCATGGTGGCTTATGCCTGTAATCCCAGCACTTTGGGAGTCTGAGGCGGGTGGATCACCTGATGTCAGGAGTTTGAGACTAGCCTAGCCAACATGGTGAAACCGCGTCTCTACTAATAATACAAAACTTAGCCGGGCCGTGGTAGTGCACACCTGTAATCGCAGCTACTCGGTTGGCTGAGGCAGGAGAATCGTTTGAACCCGGGAGGTGGAAGTTGCAGTCAGCCCAGAGTTGTCGAGTTGTCCAGATGCTCGAAGAAGTGGTAGTCAGTTGGCAAGATGTCAGGTGAATATGGTGGATAAGGCAAAGGATCAAACTGGCAGCCGACCAACAAGCAGTGTCCATGAACTTTGGTGCAAGTTTGGCTTTGGGAAGTGTTGTGGAGCTTCTTCTAGATCCAGCCACAGGGCTGGTCATCGCCAGTTGTTGTATAAAATCTGCTTTTCATTTCACATCACGATCTGATGGAGAAATCGTTCATTGTTGTGTAGAATATGAGAAAACACTTCAAAACGACAATTATTTTTATTTTCACTCAGCTCATGAGACACCCACCTAATGAGTTTTTTCACCTTTCCAACTTGCTTCAAATGCTGAATGACCATAGAGTGGTCGACGTTGGGTACTTTGGCAACTTCTCCTGTAGTTAGTAGTAAAAGGATCAGCTTCAATGATTGCTCTCAATTGGTCATTGCTTACTTCCAATGGCCAGCCACTAAACTCTTAATCTTCAAGGTTCTCATCTCCTTTGCAAAACTTCTTGAACCACTACTGAACTGTACATTCGTTAGCAATTCCTGGGCCAAATGTGTCGTTAATATTGTGAGTTGTCTCCGCTGCCTTACCACCCATTTTGAACTCAAATAAGAAAATTGCTCGAATTTGTTTTTTGTCTAACATCATTGCTATAATCTAAAATAAATATAAAATAAACAGCAAGTAATAAGTCGTTAAGAAAAAAATGAGAAATGCACGTTAAAATTGTGTATAACATAACCACATTTATTTAAGAATGTATTCCAATATCAAAAGACAAATTTCAACAATGCAAAAACCGCAATTACTTTTGCACCAACCTGTTTCTCCTTTTGTGGGTTTCCATAGATTGTGTGTCAGAAATTGGTCCGTTTTAATAAATAAATAAATAAATAAATAAATAAATAAATAAATAAATAAATAAAAAGAAATTGGTACGTTTTATCTACGTTAGAAAATGTGTGGAGATCCAAATGATTTTTGTCCTTTAGTGTTTATACTTTTTAGTGCTTATTTTTTCTCTCTTATTTTTTCTTTTTTTCTTTTTTTTAGGTTCTTTTTTTTAAAATTATTATTACACTTTAAGTACAACGTGAAGGTTAGTTACATATGTATACATGTGCCATGCTGGTGTGCTGCACCCAGTAACTCATCATTTAACATTAGGTATATCTCCTAATGCTATCCCTCCCCGCTCCCTCCACCCCACAACAGGCCCTGGTGTGTGATGTTCCCCTTCCTGTGTCCGTGTGTTCTCACTGTTCAATTCCCACCTATGAGTGAGAACATGCGGTGTTTGGTTTTTTTCCTTGGGATAGTTTGCTGAGAATGATGGTTTCCAGCTTCATCCATGTCCCTACAAAGGACATTAACTCATCCTTTTTTATGGCTGCATAGTATTCCATGGTGTATATGTGCCACATTTTCTTAATCCAGTCTATCATTGTTGGACATTTGGGTTGGTTCCAAGTCTTTGCTATTGTGAATAGTGCTGCAATAAACATACGTGTGCATGTGTCTTTATAGCAGCATGATTTATAATCCTTTGGGTATATACCCAGTAATGGGATGTCTGGGTCAAATGGTATTTCTAGTTCTAGATCCCTGAGGAATCGCCACACTGATTTCCACAATGGTTGAACTAGTTTACAGTCCCACCAACAGTGTAAAAGTGTTCCTATTCCTCCACATCCTCTCCAGCACCTGTTGTTTCCTGACTTTTTAATGACTGCCATTCGAACTGGTGTGAGATGGTATCTCATTGTGGTTTTGATTTGCATTTCTCTGATGGCCAATGATGATGAGCATTTTTTCATGTGTCTGTTGGCTGCATAAATGTCTTCTTTTGAGAAGTGTCTGTTCATGTCCTTTGCCCACTTTTTGATGGGGTTGTTTGTTTTTTTCTTGTAAATTTGTTTGAGTTCATTGTAGATTCTGGATATTAGCCCTTTGTCAGATGAGTAGATTGCAAAATTTTTCTCCCATTCTGTAGGTTGCCTGTTCACTCTGATGGTAGTTTCTTTTGCTGTGCAGAAGCTCTTTAGTTTAATTAGATCCCATTTGTCAATTTTGGCTTTTATGGCCATTGCTTTTGGTGTTTTAGACATGAAGTCCTTGCCCATGCCTATGTCCTGAATGGTAATGCCTAGGTTTTCTTCTAGGGTTTTTATGGTTTTAGGTCTAACATTTAAGTCTTTAATCCATCTTGAATTAATTTTTGTATAAGGTGTAAGGAAGGGATCCAGTTTCGGCTTTCTACATATGGCTAGCCAGTTTTCCCAGCACCATTTATTAAATAGGGAATCCTTTCCCCATTGCTTGTTTTTGTCAGGTTTGTCAAAGATCAGATGGTTGTAGATATGTGGCATTATTTCTGAGGGCTCTGTTCTGTTCCATTGGTCTATATCTCTGTTTTGGTACCAGTACCATGCTTTTTTGGTTACTGTAGCCTTGTAGTATAGTTTGAAGTCAGGTAGCGTGATGCCTCCAGCTTTATTCTTTTGGCTTAGGATTGTCTTGGCAATGCGGGCTCTTTTTTGGTTCCATATGAACTTTAAAGTAGTTTTTTTCCAATTCTGTGAAGAAAGTCATTGGTAGCTTGATGGGGATGGCATTGAATCTATAAATTACCTTGGGCAGTATGGCCATTTTCACGATATTGATTCTTCCTACCCATGAGCATGGAATGTTCTTCCATTTGTTTGTATCCTCTTTTATTTCATTGAGCAGTGGTTTGCAGTTCTCCTTGAAGAGGTCCTTCACGTCCCTGGTACATTGTATTCCTGGGTATTTTATTCTCTTTGAAGCAATTGTGAATGGGAGTTCACTCATGATTTGGCTCTCTGTCTGTCTGTTATTGGTGTATAAGAATGCTTGTGATTTTTGCACATTGATTTTGTATCCTGAGCTGGGCATGGTGGCTCACACCTGTAATGAGGATCAGGAGGATATTTTGAGCCCAGGAGTTTGAGACCAGCCTGGGCAACATAGTGAAACCTCATCTCTACAAAAAAATTTTACAAAAAAAAAGTAGCTGAGCATGATAACACATACTTGTAGTCTCAGCTACTCAAGAGGCTTAGGTGATAGAATAGCCTGAGCCCAAGTTTGAGCCCATAGTGAGATATGATTGCACCACTGCACTCCAGAGTGGGTAACAGAGAAAGACCCCATTTGTAAAAATAAAAACATACAAGAATTGATTGTCTAATTATTAACACATTGATGTCTCATTTTTTCTGAAATCAAGTGGAAAGCAATATTTTGGATAATTGAATATGCTCAATATCCAAAGCCTAACTCTTTAAACTATGAAATTGTATCATTCCAGTTATGTTTAATTGAATTATGATTTTAAAAAATGTGTACACATCTTTGTTTCTTGAAAAACTATGTGGTAAACATGTGTTGACTTTTGCTTTATTATGGCAGCACTATCATGGTGAATTTCGAATGAACTATTTAATAAGGAATAATCTGTGGTCTTCACTCAAACTTTTATTCTGTAGTTGGTGATTCTTCTGCTTTGTCACGGTGACTTAACCTGTTCCCCAGGGCTCTCTACTGTGATTGATAGCTCATCTCAGATTGTATACACAACTAGCGTTACATATTACCAGCCCTCACTAATTTTTTTGGTGGTAACAAAAATGTTTGGTATTGAAGATGTCATTATGTCTTTGCAGAGAATAAATAAACTCTAGGTTTGAACTATGGTCAGTTTGGATTTTACTAGTAAGAAAATTTCACTGAATTTTAGAGTAGTCCCCAAACCAGTAGAAATATTCATAGCTCTAAATGCCTTATTATTTTCAGCTTGCAAAATATTTAAATAAATATACACACTGGAGGGTGTTTGAAGAAAAAATATCTACATTCTAATTACTTTTTAGTATCTTTATGAGTAAGCACTACATTATAAAATTGAAATTAGTTTCATTTATTATATTTCTTGTCATAGAAGTAAGAGGAATGAAAATCAACCCATTATTTTCTTAAATGCTTTGAAATAGTCATCATCGGCAGAACTACCAAGTCCAACAGGCATAGCAAAGCATTATATGCTTAGATAGTTCACGTGGTTATTTGAAATGAAAATAAAACATTTTTGTCCTTGAAACTTAATGCAAATTTTAATATAATTATGGAGGAAGCTATACTAACCTTGATCAACTTATTTGCTTTAATAATGAAATATAATTACAAGCCTTAATGGCTCATACATAATAAACCCAAATAACTGACATTATTAATTAGAAATTCCTCTTAAAATATCTGAAATGGATTTTTGGTAAAATAATTGATAGTGGCAATAATGTTGTGAAATCACACAAACTTAAAATGACTTGTAACAAGGAATTTAAACAAGAATTTGATTTTACAGTGTTAGTTTATTACATTACAAATAATATAACTTTGCTGTAATATTACTTAACAGTGCTATGCATCTTGCTTATATGATAATTTTATATTAACCAAAGGATACTATTATTTGGCCATGTTAGGTAAAAGAGTATTTATAGAATATTTTAGCAAATATTTGGGCTTATTCATTTGATTTTAGTGTAAAGCTTTGTGAAGAAAAGCAACATGTAGAACAGTTACGGGTGACTTTGAGAGTGAAGATAGAGGGTCTGACATAAAATTTCTACCCATGCCACTTCTAGGTGTAGGGCCTTGATCAATTAATGCAAGAGAAACCCAAGCTATATTGAGACTCCCTAAAAAATGAAGGGTCCTGTGAAGAGAAAGAGAGAACAAGCACCAAGCTGACAGATATGTGAGAAAAGGTGATATCTTGGAAGTGGATCTTAATCATTCCATCCCCAACCATTCCATATGGATTAGAGATGAAGCACCCAGACAAGTACATCTCCAAAAATGAAACTCAAAATTGTGAGCAAATTAAAATTGTTGTTTTAAGCAATTTAGTATTTAGGTACTTCAAAAGGCAGCAATAGATAATTAGAACTACTCTCACCCCCATGAACATCCTTGATGTATGAAATGACTTCATTAGAAAGGCCTCTGTACTCAGACCATGAATCAAAAATACTAAAAATTAAGTTTTAAATATCATGATTCCAAAAATAATAAGAGTGTATATTAATCTTAATTATACAATTTACCTGAGTATTACCTAGCATCTTATTGATGGGAGACTTTATTTCTCGAATTGACTGACCATTGAGTCAGTCAATTTTTGACCCTATGTACTTGGCTTTCTCTGAGATTAATTTCCTTCATTTAAATGTTTGCCTTTTGTAATGGCAACTTATAAATCACCATGATTTTAAGTACAAGGAATTATTAGAAATTGAAATAACATTTCTATACTTGAAACTCAATTCAAGTTATTATGTAATTATGGAGGAAGCTATACCAACTTCCATCAAGTTAAATTATTTTCTTTAGTGATGAAATGTAATTATAACTCTTGATACACTCATACATAATAAACTTATTATTAATAGAAATTCTTATTAAGGATTTATGAAATAAATATTTGGTAAAATAATTGATAGTCACAATAATGTTGGGAAACAACACAAAATTAAAATGACTTAAAATATTTTTTAAGAGTGTGAATTTACAACATTGTAGTAAAACTACTCTTTGTGATAGTATATATTAGATATATTGAAACTGTTTATGCCAAGAAGTCACAACAAAAGGTTATGTGTTCATGATGAAGCAATTTATCACTTCAAGTAAGTATAAGGAAACTATCTTTGTAAAATTAACAGGGCTATTGTGAAATATAGCCTATTTGAGTTGCAAGATCCAGGCACAAAAAGGCAAATGTCCCACGTATAAACAAGTCATAACCAAGTACTTTTAACTTTTAAGGACTTGCATAGAATGGCAAATTTCCTTCCTACTTGTGTGGCCAAGGCTTTCTGGAGATATTGTACTCCTGTGTGCTAACAAAGAAATCTCAGCCCCCAACTTCACACTGTTTTCAAAGGTAGTCCCAATGGAGTGGAGGAGGCCTTTTTTTAAATCCTTTTTGCTATTCATCAGGTAGAAGCAGTGGTGTTCATGCATGCTCTTTTCTTTTATTGTTTCGCCAGGAATCATTACCTGTTGCAGGAAGTATATAGGAAAATTAGGGACCTGACTTTTAGGTCAGAACACCAGGAAAGGGGACCCATAAAAATTTGAGAATGGGATAGATAGCAGAAGGGATAGAAATGGAAAAAGGGAACCTTAAAATTGTTTTGCAACTCATCTTCAAGCTACATGTGCCTGATGATGGATGGAATCAAGCACCAAGTTTTTAGAACTGAACTACTGTGGGCCAGGTGTGGTGGCTCATGCCTGTAATCCCAGCACTTTGGGAGGGTGAGGTGGGCAGATCATGAGGTCAGGAGATCGAGACCATCCCAGTTAACATGGTGATAACCCGTCTCTACTACAAAAATACAAAAAAAAAAAAAAAAAAAAAAGCCGGGCGTGGTTGCGGGTGCCTGTAGTCCCAGCTACTCGGCAGGCTGAGGTAGGAGAATGGCATGAACCTGGGAGGTGGAGCTTGCAGTGCCACTGCACTGCAGCCTGGGCAACAGAGCAAGACTCTGCCTCAAAAAAAAAAAAAAGAACTGAATTACTATGTATACCACTGCCTTGGTCCCAGTATGGCTTTTGAAAAGTACATGTGTGTATTTGTCCATTCTCACACTGCTATAAGGATACTACCCAAAACTGGGTAATTTATAAATAAAAGAGGTTCATTGACTCACAGTTCAGCATGGCTGGGGAGGCCTCAGGAAACTTACAATTATGGTGGAAGGGGAAGAAACACATCTTACATGGCAGCAGATGAGAGAGAGCATACAAGAGCAGGGAAAACTGCCTTATAAAACCACCAGATTTTGTGAGAACTCACTATCACAAAAACAGCATGGAGGTAAAACAGCCCCATGATCCAATCACCTCCTACTGGGTCCCTCCCTCAACGTGTGGGGATTATGAGGATTACAATTCCAGATGACATTTGAGTGGGGTCACAGCCAACCATATCAACATGTGTGCCCAACCAGGATAGCAATGCAAAGGATTTGAAAAACAACATTTGTGTGGGAACAATATCCTCCAGAATTCAGGTCAGAACTTCAGGTGGACTGCCTTCTGAAACAAATAAAAACATATCAATATTCTCAGGAAGATTTTTATAGGTTCCATAGTCTCATAATATAGTGTTAAAAGTTGTCATGATACAATTCAAGCTATATGACTGACAAAGAACAAGGGAAACCTCAACAACTTGTAAGGAAAAAGCAAATCAACAAACACCACCAACAAGATAGCCTGTTCAATTATCAGACATAAATTCTAAAGCAATTATTACTGTCGTCTAACAAGTAAAGACTTTGGGGATGAGTATGGGGGAAGAAACAGTAGATGTTCTTAGCAAAGAAATAAAAGTTATATAGAAGAATCAAATTAAAATTGTAGAACTGGAAAACAATATTGGGAACAAAAAATTAACTAGGACAGAGAGAGATGTCAGTAGAAAAATGGTGATGCTAGAGGAAAAAGTTGGTAAATCTGAAGATAGATCAATAGAAACTAAAATGAAAAACAGAGAAAGTAAAAATTAAGAATATAAAAGAAGTGACCTATAGACAATATCAAAGGTCAATATTTATGTTTTTGGAGTACCAGAAGGGGAGGGAAAAAATGGCTGCTGAAAAACATAAAGAAATAACAGTTGATACTCTCCAAATTTGATGAAAGACATAAATTCACAGATCCAAAAAGTTCAGTGTACTCCAAACAAATAAATCAAAGAAAACTAGATCCAGATCTGTTGTAATCAAATTACTAAAAACCAAAAAAAGAAAGGAAATGTCTGATAGCATATAAAGGAAAACAAAAACATAATACATACAGATAAATAATTATTTAAATAAAGGTGAATTTCTCTTCTGAAGCAATAGAGACCAGAAGAGAGTATCAAATTATATTTGAAGTTGAAAAAAATACCTGCCAATCCCAAATCTTTTGTTCAGAAAAAATATTCTTTAACAATAAAATTTTAAGTTAGTTATTTTATGAAGTACAACTAAGAATATTTTTAATCATAAAATTTGCTTTTAAAAAAGTAAAAGAAAGCTTTTAATGTGGAAAAGAAATAATAGTAGAGGGAAACAAAATATGAGTAATGAAGAAAGAGCAACTTAAATGACATCTTTTTAAACATATTTGCATATATGTTTTATAATATAAATACTATATAAGTATCTTTGTATAATTGAAAAACTACTTACAAATAATTTATATTGACTTGAGTATCTGGTCAGGGAAGGTAGAGAAGAAACCAGAATTATTGATTTCTTTTTCAAGAAAAATATTACTTATCAGAGTAATGTTGTTTCTCTTCATTACAAGCGAGTAGTCCTTTAGTTGAAACAAAAAATGTAGGTAACATACCCACTTAATAAAACATTTTTATAATTGAGAATATGGAACAGTTTACTTTTAGGAGGAAAATGTGAATATATATTTTCGTACTTGCTTATTTGTTCTTAGCTGTTTTTTGGTTGCTTATATGACCAAAAACCAAATCATGAAGTAGAAAAATTGTTACTCATATAAGTGTACAGATTATTTTTATCTAATTTAAGAAAAACATATTGCCGTAACAAGAATTTATTTAAAACTTTTGAATCTCAACAAAGGGAAGACTTCTACAGTTGTAAAATGTATAATGGGAGGTTAGAACCAGAAATGTACAGGAGATTCTGATTCAAAATAGGGACAGAGGGCAGAGCAAGATGATGAAATAGAAGCCTATACTATTCATCCCTCACACTGGACACCAAATTTTAACAAGTATCTGCACACGGAAAAGCACTGCCACAGGAACCAAAAATCAGGTGGGCAATCACAGTACCCAGTTTAAACCTCATATCATGAAAAGAGGCCTTGAGAAGGGCAGGAAAGAAAGTCTTGGTCTCCAATGACACCCCTACCCTATTCTTTAGGAGTTGCCTAGTGGCATAAAGTGGGAATCTGTGCACTTTAAAGAGGGAGAATAAAGTGACTGGTGGATTTTACACTGAACTCAGTACCACCCTCAGCCAGTGAATACAACTGTGCTGGCCTCAGCCAGTGCTTGCACACAGAGGGGAACATTTGGACCAGCCCTAGCCAGAGGGAAATCAACCATCCCAATGGTTGGAACTTGAGCTTCTCGGCAAGCCTCACCACTGTGGACTGAGGTGCTCTGGGGTTCTAGGTAAATTGAAGGACAGTCTAGGACACAAGGACTGTAATTTCTAGACAACTTGTAGTGTAGGCTGGGCTTAGAGCCAGTGAATGACGGTGATATGTGACCTAGGGAGACAGCAGCTGGCATAACTAAGGGAGTGTTTGTGCCATTCTTCCCCCAACCCCAGGCTGTACAGCTCACAGCAACAAAGTGACTCCTTCCTTCTACTTAAAGAAAGGAGAGCAAAGAATAAAAATAACATTATTTTATATCTTGGATACCAGCTCAGCCACAGTAGGACAGGGCACCTGGCAGAGTCATGAGGCCCCCCATTTCAGGATGTAGCTCCCTGGCAACATTTCTAGACACACTCTGAGCCAAAAGGGAATCTGCTACTTTGAAGGATAGGACTTAGTCCTGGCAGTATTCATCACCTGTTGACTAAATAGCTATTGGTCCCTGAATAACCAACCATGATACCCAGTGAGTATGCTGTGGGTCTTGGGCACTGAAATGTTCCAGCTTCAGGGATGACCTAGCACATTCCAAACTGTGGTGGCTACAGTTAAATACTTCTTCTGTTTAATAAAAGCAGAGGGAAAAGTAAAGGAGACTTTATCTTGCTCCCTAGGTACCAGCTCAGCTATGTAGGCTCTTGGCATCCCCAAGTCCAGGTTGAGGCTCTTGAGCAGCATTTCTGGATCTACTCTGGGCCAGAGGAGAGCCCACTACCCTGAAGGGCAAGTGCCAGGTCAAGCAGCATTCACCATAAGCTCACTGAAGAGCCCTTGTCTTTAAGTGAACATTGATGGTGGCCTGGCAGAAGCCCTCATAGACTAGGGGTAGTGGTGGCCACAGGGAGAGGCTCCTCTGCCTATGGAAAGTGGGGAAGGGAGAGCAGGAAAAACTTTGTATTGTGATTTGAGTGCCAGCTTAGCCACAGCAGAAGATAATATCAAATAAATTGCTCAGGTTTTTGACTCCAATTTCCTCACTCCCAAACCGTATCTCTGGAAATGCCTGGGGCCTGGGGGAACTCACTATCCTGAAGGGAAGGGCCCTGAAGAACGTCCAGTGCTACCCTGGCTTCAAGCCTAACCCAGGACCGTCCCAGTGGTTGTGGCCACAGGGGTGCTTTGCATCACCACCACCACTGCCCCCGCCCTCCCGGTTCCAGGTGGTTCAGTACAGAAAGACATATTCCATTTGTTCAAAAGAAAGTAAGAGAAATGAACAAGAGTCCAGAGAATTCTTATTCAAGATCACCAAGGTGGTACCCGTAGGAGTCTCCCAAAACCACAGCATTATTGAGCTTGGGACTCAAGTCCCTTTGAATAACTGGAAAGCCTTTCCAAGAAGAACAGGCATAAACAAGCTCAAACTGAAAACTACAATAATTACATAACTCTTCATTGCCCAGACACTGACAAACATCTACAAGGATCAACAGCAATACAGGAAAATATGACCCCATTAAATAAAATAAGTAAGACACCAGGGACCACTCTTGGAGAAATACACATATGTTATCTTTCAGATTGAGAATTCAAAATAGGTCTTTTGAGAAAACTCAAAGAACTTCAAGATAACACATAGAAGAAATGTAGAATTCTATGAGATACATTTAACAAAGAAATCAAAATCATTAAAAAGAATGAAGCAGAAATTCTAGCGTTGAAAAATGCAACCAAAATGCTGAGGAACACATCAGAGTCTCTTAATAACAGAATTGATTAAGCAGAAGAAAGAATTACTGAACTTGAAGTTAAGCAATTTAAAAATACAAAATCAGAGGAGACAACAGAAAAACAAAATAAAAACCAAAGAAGCAAACCTACAAGACCAAGAAATTAGTCTTAAAATGCCAGATCTAAGAGTTTTGACCTTTAAGAGGAGGTAAAGAAAAATACAGGTGTAGTAGTATTATTCAAAGGGATAATAACAGAACTTCCCCAACCTAGTAAAGGATATCAACATCCAAGTACAACAAGGTTATAAAACACCAAGCAGATTTAACCCAAAGAAGACTACCTCAAGACATTTAATAATGAAATACCTAAAGGTTAAGAATAAAGAAAGAATCCTCAGAACAGCAAGAGAAAAGAAACAAATAACATACGAGGGAGCTCCGCTACATCAGAGGCAGCAGAGTTTTCAGCGGAAACATTACAGGCCAGGGGAGTGGCATGACATATTTAAAGTGCTAAAGAAAATAGTCTTTTACCCTAGAATAGTATATCCAGAGAAAATAGCCTTTAAACATGAAGGAGAAATAAAGAACTTCACAGGCAAAAAAAAGTTGAGGGACTTCATCAACACCAGAACTGTCCTGCAAGAAACGCTAAAGGGAGTTCTTCAATATGAAAGAATAGGATGGTAATGAGCAATAAGAAATATCTGAAGTTACAGAACTCACTGGTAAGAGTAAACACACAGAAAAACACAGAAGAATAGTATAACATTGTAATTATGTTATATAAACTTCTCTTGACTTAAGTAAAAACACTATATAATAAAACAATAAAAAATAACTACAACAAATTTTCAAGAAATAGACAATACCATAAGACATAAAGAGAGAAAACAGTTAAAAAGTGGAGATGAAATTAAAGTTATTATTAGTTTTTTTTTTCTCCATGTTTGTGTTTGTTTAAACAATCAACGCTAAGGTGTTATCAATTAAAAATAATGAGTTATAGCATTTGCAAGCCTTATGATAATTTCAAATAAAAAAATACAATGGATACACAAGAAATCAAAAACAAAAAACTAAAGCATAACGCTGGAGATAATCACCTTCGCTAAAAGGAAAACATGATGGAAGGAAAGAAGGAAGAGAAGATCATAACACAGCCAGAGAATAACAAAATGACAGGAGTAAGTCTCTACTTATCAATAATAACCTTGACTTTACATTAACCAAATTCTCCAGTTAAAAGACATACAGTGCCCTAATCAATGAGAAAACAAGACCACATGATCTATTGCCTATAAGACACACTTCATCTATAAAGATACACACAGACTGAAAATAAACAGATGGAAAAAGACACTCATGCCAATGGAAACCAAAAAAAAAAAAAAAAAAAAAAAAAAATAGCAGGAGTAGCTATACTTACATGGAACGAAATAGATTTCATGACAAAAACTGTAAGCAGAAAAAAAGGAAGGTCATTATTTAATAATAAAGGGGTCAATTCAGCAATAATTATTTAGTTATACATTTTAAAATATCTAAATTACTTGAATTGTTTGTAACACAAAGGATAAATGCTCAAGGCGATAGACACCCAATGTTCCATGATGTGTGCCTGTACCAACATATTTCATGTACCCCATAAACATATATACCCACTATGTACCCACAAAAATTAAAAATAAAAACAATTGAATAGAGACAAATACGAAAAAACGTATCTCATGTACCCCATAAATTTATTCACCAACTATATACCCTACGATGTAACCACAAAAATTAAAAATAAAAAAATTGAATAGGACAAATTTGAAACAAACTGAGGGCTTTAGTATTGTCTGGCTCTTGTTGTGCCAATTGGTTTCATTTTTTTACCTTTCTCAGGAAAAAATTAAAATAATATTTAGAAGAGAACTTTATAAACCAAATTTCTCTATGTCAAAATGTATTGTTATTACCATGCTCCTACATTCAATTCAATTCTCTTTGTTTTTAAGTGGGAACTGCAGATGGGAAATAAAATTATTACATTGCTATATTGCAAAAGCATTTGCATTACAGCAACTAAGTTATAAAATAGTCGCTAAAACTCTAGTTTAGTGTTTCCTTATGTGAAATAAAAATGCAAATTTTATATAGCATTAGTGAATTCAGGATAAATAAGTGCCTCTTTCTTTTCAGGGCTGTTTTTTTATTTAAAAAAATAAAATATTATTTTTAGTTACAAGCCAGGATGTGTATTTGACTTGATTAGTAGGCAACATAAATATTTCTTGCTTCAAATTCTAACTGGAATATTTAGAATAAGGTCTGATAATAAATATGGATCTGTTATTAAGTTTGACTTGTAATACCAATGCTCATAATTCCAGTTATTTTCTCATTTTAAAAATTATGTAATTAACATGTAATGTAAGTAATAGGTATTTAGTAAAAGTCTCATCATTTAAGCAGCCTGACTCCTCATAGGCCTGTTTAATTAAACCAATTAAATATCATAAATAAATATCTGTTTAGTTTTGTTGTTTTTAAGTAAATGAATTTATTAAAACTACTAGAAACTAAAATTAAATGCTATTAACTAATTATAAAAATAAAATTATTGACAAAATTTATATAGTCATTATTAATATGTGAGTAATTCATGTTTGTTCAAATGTTTGGGATTATATTTGGGCTGATTTTGATCTTTATAAGTGCCAGATTATATTACTATGCTTCTTTTCAGAACAATTATAAAAGTTGTCAGTGATGTTAAATCACTAAAGATTTCCAGCTCATAAGGAAATTGGTGTTATTCAGAGAGATATCAAAGGTAGGATGAGGGGCAGGTTTGAAGGGAATATTTTTGGAATAGTGCCTCTGGGGTGTTTGTGGGACCTACAGATGAATATATAAATGGAACAGTTGGAATTTTTGGTTGAGAATTTAGTAAAGATATTGCTGAAAATCAAGGATGTGGAAATGTAAGTATTGAGCTCAAACCTAGGAAGTGTACAGAGGGAAAATAACCTGTATTTATTTATCGCTCAGAGTGTTAGTTTTGACAAACCAATATTGCCGTAAGTCTATAAACTGCGATTTTCAAGAAAGTTTTATGTTACAAGTACAATCAGCATTATGAAGTCAATAGAGAACGTTGAGGCATCATGGAAATAACAAGAGTGGAAAGTTCTTACAACACCTAGTTCTAAAAATTTAAGGGTTATAGGTGGTCCGATAGTATTAGGGGCATGAAATAGATGTACCAGAATAGCACTGTAGTGAGTAGAGGGAGGGAACACTGACAGGAAGGCTGGGTGATGCAGAGTGGGGGTCAACCCCAGGAAGCAGAAGGTAGGGTAGAGAAGGATGTGAAGAGGTTTAGAGTGGGGAACAAACTAACACCTGCATAGGTTCAGAATACACTCCTGTGGAATTCTAACATTTTTAAAAATGATAAACGATTAAAGAATGGCAGTAAGCAATGGGGAAGAAAACTCCCTGTTCAATAACTGGTACTGGGGTAACTGGCTAGCCATATGCAGAAGATTGAAATTGGACCTTTACCTATCATCCATCTAAAGTTAATATACAAAAATTAACTTAAGAAGGATACAAAGCCTAAGAGTGAGACCTCAAACAATAAAAATCCTAGACAAAAACCTAGGAAATACTCTTCTGGACATCAGCCTTGACAAGAATCTATGGCTAGATAGTTTTTTTTTCTTGCAACAAACACAAAAATTGACAAGTAGGACCCAGTTAAGCTAAAGATTTTCTGCACAGCAAAAGAAACTATCAACAGAGTAAAAAAAAAAACAACCTACACAATGAGAAAAGATATTCAAAACCTATGCATCCAACAAAGATCTAATATCCAGAATATATAAAGAACTGAAATAAACAAGTAGAAAACAACTAACCCCATTACAATTGGCAAAGGACAGGAACTTACACTTCTCAAAAGAAGACATACATATGGTCAACAACCATGTGAAACAGTGCTCTTCATCTTTAATCATCAGAGAAATGCAAATCAAAACCACAATGAGATACCATCTCACACCAGTCAGAGTGACTACCATTAAAAAGTCAAAAATAAGAGATGTGGTGGGGCTGCAGAGAAAAGAGAACAGTTATATACTGTTGGTGGGAACGTAAATGAGTGCAGCCACTGTGGAAAGCAGTTTGGAGATTTCTCAAAGAACTAAAAACAGAACTACTATTTTACTCAAGATTTCCATTGCTGGGTATATACCCAAAGGAAAATAAATATTCTACCAAGAAGGCTTGCACCCATATGTTCACTGCAGTACTATTCACAATAGCAAAAACTTGGCATCAGTCTAGGTGCCCATCAACAGTGGATTGAATAAGGAACATGTGGTACATTTACTCCATGGCATACTATTCAGTCACACACACCCAAATGAAATTATGTCCTTTGCAGCAACATGGATGAAGTTGTAGTCCATTAGCCTAAGTGAGCTAATGGAGAAACAGAAAACCAAATATCACATTTTTCCATTCATACATGGAAGTTAAACATTGGGTACACATGAAAATAAAGATGGGAAAAATAAGATAACTACAGGAAGGGGAAGGAAAGGAGCGGGGCAAGTGTTGAAAAACTACTTATTGGGTTCTATGCTCACTACCTGGGTGTAGGACCCAATCATACTTCAACCTTTATCATCACACAATATACCTTTGTAACACAGCTGTACACATACCCCCTGAATCTAAAATAAAAATCAAAAAATAAAAAGAAGCCACTTACTATGGAGGTGGGAGGAAAACTAAAACATAATTTTTTTCGTAGTGAATAGAAAGAAACTTGTAAGCAGAAGGGAATCAGAAATAATATATGCTGAAGCAGGATCAATAACAATGAGAATTAGATGTTGCCTACAGGATTGAAAAACCATGAAAATAGTATATACTTCATTAAGAGTATTCATGGAGTAGTAAGGTTGAAACAGCTATGGTGGGAGGAGTGAATACAAGATGAGGAAATAGAAACAGTGGGTTTAGTCTCCTTTTTCATTAGTCTTAAGTGGGAAGATCAGGATAATGAGAAAGCAATGCATGAAAATAGAGAGGAGGAACTATGTTTACAATATGAGAGACCTGAATGTATTTATTCGTTGATAAGAAAGGACCAATGTAGAAGCACTATATGCAATCTAAACATGGGGGTAATTATAAGTGGGGAGAGAATTATAAATGAGTGTTCCAAATACACTGAAACTTTATTGTGTAGAGACATAGCTTTGTAAGTTCAATTAAGTGCTAATTTAATTCAGCTAGTCTTTCGTTTTGTCCTTTTCATTACTTTATTTATTTTTAGAACAGAACTTCACAGTGTACAGTACAAAAATGAAGTGATAGGTTCATGATGTTAACAATCTTGTAAGAATAAAAGATATAATGTTTCTGAATTTCATAGTGAAGAGTTTATATTTTACTTTTTAAATAATGAAAATGTATTAAAATTTTAAACACATAAATGAATATTTTAGGTAAACCTGAGAGAATTTAAAAGGAAAATGGAAAACATTGGTTTCTAGTACTTCATACAAAACTGATTGAAAAAAGTAGAAATATATGAACACCAACAGGAAAATATGGATAAGTCAAATGTTAGCTAGATGTCTCAAATTTTAGTTTTTTTTTTTTTTCTTTTTTTCTTTTCTGGATACAGGATATCTTGAAAAATCTCTAGCTACTTGGTAGAACTCAGTGAAGGAATACTCTGAAAGGCAGCACAAGTCCATCTATTTATAATCCTAGAACCCCAGGTTTGAATTGGAGTTTTTGTATTGTTCTCCTCTTCCCTTTACCCCAAAGTGTGTTGTACCATGATTGGAATTTTAAAAGAGCAGCAGTCTGGCAGACGAGATGGTAATGCTCCCTTTGGACTATAGCCTGACTGTGTTATGTCTTCAAACTTTTAGTTTTCCAGGGAAAAGCTAAAAGTCCCATAACTGACTTTCTATCTTAGATATCAAAAACAATGTGATGCCATTAGTAAGGAGATAGGAAGATGTGTGGTTGATATGAGAGAAACTCTGTGTGGGTTATCACTACGGCTTAAGTAATCTATTAGTAAGATACAAGTATTTGTGTATAAAATATGCCAGGATTCTATCTTATAGAATGGCTAGAAGACAGAGTCCATTTAAATTCTTTAAGTCATCTTAAGCCACTCACTTATCTCATCACATGACATGACTAAATCCAATTTGTGTTTTAGAAAGGAAAAAAAAATAAATGGATGAAGATGAAGATAATACTTGAAGCAATGTAGTAAATGCCAAGGGTATGAACTAGGCAAGGAGAATGAAAATTTAGAATGAATATAAGACATGTTTCTTGGTTAAAATCCACAAGATTTGGTAACAATTTTGATATGCAAATAAAAAGAAAGCTGATCAAAAGTGGAGGATATCTAAAAAGTTTTAGTTCAGAAATTATCCAAAACAAGAAACACTGAACACTATCATGTTTATGAGAGAAAATATAATTTTCTGATTTTTAAAAATATACATTATACTTACTGAATATGCAAAATGTCCACTGACATTGCAAAGGAAGCAAAGAACTTCCAGGTCTAGAAGACAATAGTGACGAGACCATGTCAGTAATGGAGAGTAGGAAAACTATTATATTCATCTGTATTTGTATAATATAGCAACACATTTGAAATTTGCTAGACCTGCTGTAAAACACTATTAAAAAGAAATGCAATACCTGACATTCAGGAACTGGTCGTCTGGCAATATCAGCTGAGTCTTTCTTCTTCTTTTTTTTTTTTTTTTTTTTTTGAGGCAGGGTCTCCTCTGTCACCCAGGCTGGAGTGCAGTTGTAGTTGTGTGACCATGGCTTGCTTCAGCCTAAACTTCCTGGGCTCAGGTAATTCCTCTGCCTCTGTCTCCTAAGTAGCTTGGTGCACACCACAGGTGCACCCCACCATGCATGCCTGGCATTTTTTTTTTTTTTTTTTTGTAAGCAACAGGGTTTCACCATGTTGCCCAGGCTGGGGGCTTTTCTATTCTTCTGTAGAACATAAACTGTTTTACAGGACATTCATCAGATAAGATCACTTTGTGACCATGATGAATAGGGAAAAAACAAGACAGCTTTATACTCATATCTGAACACAGACCAGATACCATCATTGTCTAAACCACAAATTGCCCAAATTCCCCTTATCCTGACCAATCTGACTGATTTCTGCTTCTTTACCAGTTATAGCTTTACCCTAGGTCTGGACTTTATTCATTTTACATAAGATTTGTTAAAGTACCCAATCATAGAATAATTCCTGCTTCCAGAGCAAAGTCCTACCTCCTTAAACCTTTCCCCAAATCACCTAACCTAAACCCAAATCTTATATAATTCCTTTCTAGCAACCTCTAACTGAGATGCCTTACAGTTCTTTATGGTGTGCATTCTCCTTTCAAGCAAAATGTACTAAATTCAATTTGTTCAACTGGTGTTCCCTGTGGTCTTTTTGGCTGAAGGAAATTGGGAAAACTGCAAAATCTTCCATGTCCTTCCATCCCTCATCCTTCCCACCATCCCACACAGAGTAAGAAAACGCAAAAATGCAGTATTCTGGAGGAACAAAGGCATGAAGAAAAGTTCAAACAAAATTTTGGTTTCATAACTTGAAAATGGAAATTACAACTTAAGATATTTTAAAAAATTATTCTACTAATTCTTAACTTTTTCTTTCTTATGGCTGAGGCTTCAAATATTTATCAAATTCTTAATATGTAGGTTGTTTAATCCTCAATATGTAGTAATATGTAGGTCCTTTAATCCTATGCTGGATCACTATTAAAATCTGTGTTCAGGGTATTTTGTTTCTGGAAATGTGATTAACTGCATTATTACAATCAAGTTATAGTTATAAATTATTATAAGCTCTTTCAGTTTTTACTCAATGGCCTAAAGAACTTTGTAATCAGTAAAATCCTCATAGGAAGTCTGATTGGGTTATTTCATCATATTATAATAGAACATGATCCTCTCTTCTTTCTGTAGTTCTCAGCTTATTCTGCTATGACTCCTAGTTTGCCTTTCTTTGTAGTTTCCAACATGTGGCAGCTTAACATTTACATGTGAGAATGATGATGTTCAGCAGCTCTTGCTCTTTCATGTCTGGCTGGTTAGGGGGAGTGTTATGTGGATTGATTTGCACTGGTACTCAGCCAGTCCCTTGTTTCCCATTTGCCCACTGACAGGTTTTATGAAGGACACTAAGTGCACAGTTGCCACTTCCTTTATGAGTTCATTTGTAATGTTGTACCATGTGCCTTTCCCAGTTTGAGCTTGTTTCCTGCTGTTTCTTTCTCTGGCAGCAAAGGTGAAGGTTATTTTATGACTGTGCAGATGATTGCCTCACACTTGGTACTGTCTATAAGGTCCCTTGGTACCTCATATAGCTTCTTGAAATATACTTTCCAGTGGTTTTAGATGTCTTCCTGTGCTGTTAGCACTTTGCCATCTGCTGTCCGGATGCCACTGCAGTCTTTCGGTAAAATTTAATGTTTACAGATCCCTTCGTAGTATTTACATCTACCCCTTGTTTCCAATATTTTTTACTACATTGATTGTTATCTTTTAATCTCTCACACTTGGGTTCTAATTTTTCCCAAGCATTTTTCACCCCATTATAGAAAATTAACCATTTTGTTAAATGTGTCATGCTAACATAGTCAATGCTTTAGTAGATGATGTTCAAATGTATCACAAATATTTATTAAAATAAAAGTGATCATAAATCTACTGGTGTTAAAAGTTCATCTGTCTGTTAAAATTTTATAGTCACCTCATAAGTAAATTCTATGCATCTAAGATGTCGTGGTTTAAAAAAGTGTTTTCTTTATCAAATCTTGAATTCATCCCAGGGTTATGACACCAATTTGATGTTTGTTGTGGTTTTCATTTGGAATGATTTTTATGAGCACATAATATTTAATTTATCTATTTTTATGTGTTTAATTATTACATTATTATTTAAGAAACATAATTTTATACAAATCTTTGAATGTGATTATCACTTTATTTGCAGTTATTGTTCAAACTATAACTACTGACAGCTCCCTGGAATGTATTTAGACATTCCTGACACTTTCACAAAATGCAATCTATTGCTTTGAAATTGAAAAAAAAAATTCTGCTTCTGACAAGATGAATTTATGTTCTAGCCCTCCCAATATTGGAATTACACAAAATAAATATCTTTATGGCTTTTATTACCATCACCTTACACATTCTTCTTTTTTCACTAATACGAACCAGTTGTAATGGGGAAAATTCAAGGTCATAAATAAAAGCGATGTAGTGACACAAGTTACCAAATATTGTAGAAGTGCTTCAGAGAACCCAAGGGAAATTTTCTAAAAATACACTAAAAATTACAGTGATGACAAAACCATATGGCTTAAAATGATCATACATTTCACTATAAACTAATTTTATTGTTTTAAAAATGTATTAATTTATGAGAATCATTCTATTTACTTCACACTGTCCTATTTCTCCAAAATGAAGATTTTCTGTTCCTTTTGCTTACAGCAATGGTTACTGGACTCTTCTCTGTTATTCAAATGTGTAAAACAAATAGGAATATAGAAATGAGATACACAAGTCATTCTGAGGTGCTATACTTTGTATTAGTTTGGTTATCCTTTTCAAGGAACTCAAAACAAAAACAAAACCAGAAATAACTAGGCATCAAAACAAGGGCTGACAAATTACCATCTCTTCTCTCTGTCTCCACACACCTACAACTTCAGTTATAGGTGAATAAAAGTGCAAATAATATACAAAAATATTATGTTTTTGTTAAGTTTTATTTTATAATTGCCTTGATTAATATTAGTATCTTTAAATGAAAGAACTAGAAGTATGTATTATCATTTGAAAACTTATAAAGTGTAACAGGATCTCTTTAGGTGTCCAGAGCTCTAAGCATTCTCCAACTAAAACAAGCTAATAAACTCAGGACCTCATTCCTCAGTGAATCAAGTAAACTTTTAGGTTTTTATTGTTTTTTCCCATTACTTTTTTCTCCCAAACAGTCATACGCTTTCATAAACATTCCAGGGGTTACAAGTATAAAGAGAGCAGTTCAAGTATAACTAAACAGTGGCAGTCAAAATAAAGCATCATTATAGAGTTTTAGATCAAATAATATCAATAATATTGCCTGATAATCAAGCATATGCTGGGAACATGAGCATTGTGTTAATTCTTGAATTTTAGTGAAGGACAGAAATAGCAGTCCTTGTGAAGTGAAAGTTTAAGTGAAACGAAGTTTCCATTTAGTCTGAAACAAATGACTATCTAGAGATTTAACAAAGTAAGAAAGTAACTTTGTGTGTCTTTCTGATAAGATAATTAAAGTAATTAAAACTACTAGCTAGTAGCAAATATTTTATTGATTCTTTTTATAAGGAATATTTAAGATGATTCATGTGCACCCAAAAAAGTCTCAGATTTAAGGGATGTTATAGAACAGACTGAAGGCTACACCTCTGATTGGTTCCATAATAGTTAGGAGGAAATCACATAGCTTTTTAAATTAAGTGGTGCTTCTTATTCACTCTTCTTTAAGAGATTAATTCTTTTTGTAACTCTTATTTATTTAAAGTCCTTCTTTATCCTGTATTGGCCATCATTTCCAAAGCCAAATGCAAATGTCCATACTCCTACTCAATCTCAAGGGTCTGATGTTCACATTGCCATTCATCCTGTTCTGTTTGTTCTTCCTCCTGTCCTAACTGTGAATTTGTGTTATTTCTCATCCAGCATTTGATCTAGAAACGTGAAAGCTATTTGAGGTGTTTTTTCCTCCATGGCTATCACAAATAATAACGTGTGGTTTTAAAAATTATATCTCCCAACTGCCTCAAAAGGCTAACTCTTCTTTATTTCCATAGCCATTGTCCCTCTTCTGATCACCTTGTTACATTTCCCCCGCGACCACAACCAACTTTTGTGATCACCCTGCTTCTTGGATTTGTCCAAACTGCAGATATGGTTATGCCACCCCTGCTGTGGACTGAATGTGTTCACCAAAATTCATATTTGAAACTTAATGGCCAATGTGATGAAATTAAGAGGTGAGATCCTTAAAAGGTGATTCAATCATTAGGGTGGAGCCTGCATGGATAAGATTAAGACTCTTGGAAATGAGCTTGAGGGAGTGGGCTTATTTTCTTCTGCTCTTCTACCATGTGAGGACCCAGCTTTCAATCCTCTTTGCCCTTCCCTCTCTTCTGCCATGTGAGGACAGAGCATTCATTTCTTCTGGAGGATGCAGCAAGAAGGCATCATCTTGGAAGCAGAGAATAGCCCTCATCAGACACCGAACTTGCTGGAGCCTTGATCTTGGACTTTACATTCTCCAGAACAGTGAGCAATAAATTTTTAGTGTTTATAAACTACCCAGTCTCAGGCATTTTGTTATAGCAGCTCAGACTAAGACAGACTAAGACAATATACAATGCCTTAGTTTAATACTTTAATACTTTCATGAATAACAATAGTAAATAAATGAATACAATTATTTAAATTATGAGATTGTTCATTGTCTCATTGTCTAGTCCTTACCTGTATCTGTCTCTCTCCACATTCTGAAATCGACCTTGTGATTTTTGCATAATTGTGTTATACATAACTGTATACCCAGATGTCCCTCAATTTCATATATATGTTTACAAAATAGACATTTTATCTTGCTCTTCTCTTTCCTTTTTATTTGATACTTTTCTTATCTATTATTGGTTTAGATATTCCTAGTGGCCTAAAGATGTAATTTTATTGCAAACATCTGAACAACTCAATATATTCTTCACACTCCTTGCTTACTTTAAAGCTTTGGTATTTATACAGTTGGGGATATATCTATATAGAAATACTTATCAGTGAGGTAAACCTTTTTTCCCTGATGTTTCATCTTAACGGTAAAATCATCCTCCTGTTGCCATTACACTCTTCAACTTATGTATAAGGATTCTGTTAACTCTAAGCAGCATGTTTAAAGTAGGTTAGTTCAAAGTTGTGAAATGGTTGCACATTTTCAGTAGGTCTAAAAATTAAGTTCCACACTGAATTGTTTTAAAGCACTGTGGCAAACATTACAGTGTTTAATTCATTATTGAAACACTTTCATTACAGCAACAACAGTTTAACATCCTGCAGTGGTAATTCTAAATGAAAAATTAAGTATATATTTGCGTTAGCTTAGGTGGTTTATATATTCGATGATACAATCTTGTTATACAGGATATTCCTCTTTAGAGAGAGAGGCATATGCTTTCAAGTATTTCATTTAAATGCATCAAATCAATACAGAATATTTTTAGACTAATTTTGTTTAATTGATTGAAGATTTTTCAGAACATTTTTCCCATGGAACTTTAGTGCAACTATGTCAGCACGAATCATGAAAAGAATGCATGAATACAGTAAAGAGTTCCTATTCATTTTAATTTTGAAAGATCTAAATTTCAGGGGAAAAATCCTTAAAACTACAATAAATAATCAATTAAATGTAGGTATACCAATAATACTGGAAATGAAATAGTATTACCCTTTTTGTTTTGTGTGTAATAAATTAAAGTAAAAATAAAGTTTGTGTGTGTCATTTTAATATATGAATTTTTAATGTGTAAGGGTTTTAAGTTAGTTTAAATTGAATACTCTGTCTCCTCTATTTATGCTTAAAATATTTCCATGCTTTTTGATTTTTTAAAATCATGCAGCACATATGAAGCTAGTTGGAATGGTGAATTAAGAAATATTTTACTTGGACATGTAAAAAATCCTAAAAGTTATACGTGCTTATATCGATGTAACCTATGCTCATAGACTGGTTGATTGTAGATTGCTGATAACTTATTTTTTCATAGCTCTCTACTTATTAGGTATTTTATATATCTTGATTTAATTAATTTAAATTTGCAGGGAGGGAAATCTTTGTTCTTGAACTGGGCCTAATTTAAATGTTATTCTTTAATGTCATCACTTGCCTTGGAGAATAGAATTAAGGATAGTGATATCCTTATCCATACTCTGTTTCTAACAATGGATTCATAGATTAGACTATGGGATAGTTCAGGAGAACTTTTTAATATTCAACTTGTGATCATCTAAACCTGCAATAGGAAAAGGAGATTAAGTTTGTTTATGAATGACATGTGCCATGACAAGCACAAAAATATCAACTTCATATTGCAGTTCTATTTTTTTCTTTCTTAGTGTAAAAAGCTGTTTCTCTGACTGAGATCAAGCAACCGAACCACTACTATATTGTTCCTACCACTAACGGCTGAGCTGTAATGCTAAACAGACAAGACAGTGGCCAGTGAAACACATTTCCTGCTTTTAATGCCAGGGACTCATATAGCAAAAATTGAAGACATGTTCCTCTAAGGAACTACTTTGATGATATATATATATATAGATAGATATAGATATATAGATATATATATAGATATATATAGATATATATGGAGATATATAGATATATATAGATATATATGGAGATATATAGATATATACATAGATATATACATAGATATATATAGATATATAATAGATATATAGATATATATATAGATATATATATAGTTTTTTTTTTCCCCAAGAGATTCATTAAGGCATCCTTGTATCTGTTTAACTTTCCTTGGAACAAGAATTGTTGATTGTGATGTAGAGGTAACCTATCTAGCAGTGTAGGGGCTATATATGTGTGCCTATTTTAATTTAAGTAAAATTTAATTCCGTTCCTTGATCTCACTAGCCACATTTCAAGTACTCACTAGCCACATGTGACTGGTGACTAGTGACACTTCTATTAGTGCCAAAACTTGTAGCAGACCACCTTCTCCAGAGAAAGCATTCACATCTCATCCACTTAGGGAAACTACACCAATGACTTGGGGTATAACCAGTAATAATTAGGTCCTTATAGCTACTAATGAGTGTGTTTATGAGTCATATATGCCTAAAAATATACTTTGTACCTACAGTTGTTCATTTTTATTTATGATTTTAAATTTCCAGAGCACAAAACACATGCTCACTGTGAACAACAGACACACAAAAAATCAAATGAAATAATGAAGAGTGGAGGAATGTAAAATGTGAAAGATCTCAGTCTCACCTACCAGATCTCCACTCCTCAGATGAAAGTTTTCTAAAAGTTTGGCACTAATCATTTCAGACCTTCATTCATCTATCCAGCACACATCTATCATATTATAAATAATTGAAGATCAAATAATATGTGCATTTTCTCCTATGTGGATTTGTCTGGGAAATCAAAAAATATTTCAGAAAAGTTTTGACCTTAGAAAATGAGTTAGAAAAATCCCAGATTTTATGCTACCGTTTTAAAATTTGTCTGTGCATTTGTCTATGCATCCCAAATAACAAGACTGAGTGGGACGGGCGCAGTGGCTCATACCTATAATCCCAGCACTTTGGGAGGCCAAGGCAGGTGGATCACCTGAGGTCAAGAGTTCGGCACCAGCCTGGCCAAAATAGAGAAACCCCATCTCTACTAAAAATATAGCAATTAGCTGGGCATGGGGGCCCAAGCCTGTCATCCCAGCTACTCAACAGGCTGAGGCAGGAGAATCGCTTGAACCTGGGAGGCAGAGGTTGCAGTGAGTCGAGATCACCCCACTGCACTTCAGCCTGGGCGACAGAGCAAGACTTTGTCTCCACAACAACAACAACAAAAACAACAACAACTACCAAAAAAAAAAAAAAAAAAAAAAAAAGACAGAGTGCCCCTACAATGAACACTGATTGGTAACGATTCCAGAAGCCACTGGCAAAATTCTCCACTTTTTTCCCAGAATATGCAAATAATTGGACCAACTTGTCAAGCTATCAACTTAAAAGGGCATTAGTAAAAACAAACTTATTTTCAAATTATAAAGAAACCATCTTATCATTTCCTTATCTATTATCAGGAAAGATTTTTATTACTACCATATCCTTAAGCTTTAAACAAGGCCAGTAGTGCGATAGTAAATTGTGCTTCAGATTGAGAACTACTGACTCTTCATGGAAGAGATTGTCTGTAGGATATATTTCGTGTCAGCCTTTTGCCATTTAATAGTCATAAGGAAGGATATTATAAAAAATAAATAAATCTTGGGGTGGGGGCTGTTAGGGGAAAGTCTAAAGTAATTTCTTTCAAGCTGTAGTGTTCTTATATTCTCCATCACTTTCTAATTTTTTAATATCATATTTCATATGTAGATAGAGCCATAGATTATACAGGAAGCTGTTCAAATATCTATGTATGAAGCTATTCATGTAATAAAGAATTACATCTTCATATCTGCTTTCTTACATTTCAAAATTCCATCTCTCAGAAGTATATCCTGAGTCTAATTAAATTGTAAATTTAGAATCCCCAATGAATTAAGAATCTTCCCAACCAAGCTGCAGATTTTATGAGTTTTGAAATGAACATATTTTCAATTAGAGTGGATAATATGTGTTATTTTTTTCCTGTGGGCAAATAGCCAAAATACATGCATTTCTCACTATACATACATGACGCATGGAGAAGAAAGCAAATTTAATGGAACTGATGCCTTTGTAATGGCTGTGCAGGTCCCACAGGATACTCTTGTTGTGTAAGCAAATGGGTGAATGAGTGACTAGATGAGAATTTTGGGGTCACACTGCACTGCTCAATTTGGGACTGTTGATGTTTATAATTAAATAGAGAAATATCTAAATCCATACACAAAACATTGAAGGGATAATAAGAAACCACTGATGATAAGGGTATGAGGAAATTAGCAAACACTCTTACACTTCTGATGGGAATTTCAACCGATACTCTTAATTGGACCAAGGGTAAAATAATATAACAAAATGGCAAAAATAAATAACAGAAATACTCTTTAACTCAAAAATATCTCCTCCAGGAATATATTTGATAAAATGCTAACACAAGTATAAAAAGAAACTATTGCAATATTTTCTGTAAGAGCAAAATCCCATAAGCAGCCTGTCATCTACCACAGTGCACAGTTCTAGAAAATTAAAACCTAGGTGCGTGAAGTAGTTCTTAACTAGACCTTCACATCAGTATCAACCAATGTGAAAATGCTTTAATACATAGACCAAATGCTTACATTAACATGCCATATGAGCATTTTAAATGATGTCTATATTGTGCTTATTTTATGAGACTACCAAAATAGATTACTTTATAAAGAAAAAAGAAAGGTAAAGAATAGCATTTCCATTTTAATTAAACAAAACGGTGCAGATGCATTAAATATGTATATGTGTAGGATATATATATATATATATGTATACTGTAAGTTTACTATAGAAACAACTTCCTAGTTAACTATGTAAGTGGGAGGACAGTTTGTGGGTAGGACAAATAATATTTTTACTGTTTGATATTTTTATCATGTGTATTCATTATTTTATAATAAGATTAGGCCTGGCATGGTGGCTCAAGCCTGTAATCCCAGCACTTTGGGAGGCCGAGGCGGGCGTATCACGAGGTCAGGAGATCGAGACCATCCTGGCTAACGCGGTGAAACCCCTTCTCTACTAAAAATACAAAAAAACAAGCCGGGCGTAGTGGCGGGCGCCTGTAGTCCCAGCTACTCGGGAGGCTGAGGCAGGAGAATGGCGTGATTTCGGGAGGCGGAGCTTGCAGTGAGCGGAGATCGCGCCACTGCACTCCAGCCTGGGCGACAGAGCGAGACTCTGTCTCAAAAAAAAAAAAAAAAAAAAAAAAAAAAGAAATAAAGAAAACAAACTATCAGCCATGTGGAATAATTTATACCTTGGAGGTGGAGCCAAGATGGCCGAATAGGAACAGCTCCAGTCTACAGCTCCCAGCTGTGAGCCAGGCAGAAGACGGGTGATTCCTGCATTTCCAACTGAGGTACCGGGTTCATCTCACTGGGGAGTGTTGGAAAGTGGGTGCAGGACAGTGGGTGCAGCGCACCGAGCATGAGCCGAAGCAGGGCGAGGCCTCGCCTCACCCGGGAAGCGCAAGGGGTAAGGGAATTCCCTTTCCTAGTCAAAGAAAGGGGTGACAGAAGGCACCTGAAAAATCGGGTCACTCCCACCCTAATACTGCGCTTTTCCAATGGTCTTAGCAAACGGCACACCAGAGGATTATATCCCGCGCATGGCTCGGAGGGTCCTACGCCCACGGAGCCTCCCTCATTGCTAGCACAGCAGTCTGAGATCAAACTGCAAGGTGGCAGCGAGGATGGGGGAGGGGCACCCGCCATTGCGGAGGCTTGAGTAGGTAAACAAAACGGCAGGGAAGCTCCAACTGGGTGGAGCCCACCGCACCTCAAGGAGGCCTGCCTGCCTCTGTAGACTCCACCTCTGGGGGCAGGGCACAGCCAAACAAAAGGCAGCAGAATCCTCTGCAGACTTAAATGTCCCTGTCTGACAGCTTTGAAGAGAGTAGTGGTTCTCCCAGCACGCAGCTGGAGATCTGAGAACGGGCAGACTGCCTCCTCAAGTGGGTCCTTGACCCCCCGAGTAGCCTAACTGGGAGGCATCCCCCAGTAGGGGAGACTGATGCCTCACACGGTGGGGTACTCCTCTGAGACAAAACTTCCAGAGGAAGGATCAGGCAGCAGCACTGCTGTTCACCAATATCCACTGTTCTGCAGCTTCCGCTGCTGATACCCAGGCAAACAGGATCTGGAGTGGAACTCCAGCAAACTCCACAGACCTGCAGCTGAGGGTCCTGACTGTTAGAAGGAAAACTAACAAACAGAAAGGACATCCACACCAAAACCCCATCTGTACGTCACCATCATCAAAGACCAAAGGTAGATAACACCACAAAGATGGGGAAAAAACAGAGCAGAAAAACTGGAAACTCTAAAAATCAGAGCGCCTCTCCTCCTCCAAAGGAACGCAGCACCTCACCAGCAACGGAACAAAGCTGGACGGAGAATGACTTTGACGAGTTGAGAGAAGAAGGCTTCAGATGATCAAACTACTCCGAGCTAAAGGAGGAAGTTCGAACCCATGGCAAAGAAGTTAAACAACCTTGAAAAAAAAGTAGACTAATGGCTAACTAGAATAACCAATGCAGAGAAGTCCTTAAAGGACCTGATGGAGCTGAAAACCAAGGCACGAGAACTATGTGACCAATGCATAAGCCTCAGTAGCCGATTCGATCAACTGGAAGAAAGGGTATCAGTGATGGAAGATGAAATGAATGAAATGAAGTGAGAAGAGAAGTATAGAGAAAATAGAATAAAAAGAAACGAACAAAGCCTCCAAGAAATATGGGACTATGTGAAAAGACCAAATCTACGTCTGATTGGTGTACCTGAAAGTGACGGGAAGAATGGAACCAAGTTGGAAAACACTCTGCAGGATATTATCCAGGAGAACTTCCCCAATCTAGCAAGGTAGGCCAACATTCAAATTTAGGAAATACAGAGAATGCCAGAAGAGTCAGCTTTCTCATCAGCTTTACTGATGCTCCAGACTATACAAACTAAGTATCCCATATCATAAAGTATTAGGACATGAGGGCAACTGATAACTTTCTCATTCCATATCCCTCACTTGTCCTCCTTGGCTTAGCACAATGACATTCTACTGAGCACTGGTAATGGGAGTAAGGTGGTTAATAAAAATCTTTGCTTAAAGGCCATAGTTACTGGGAAGTTAAGACCAGATTCTACAGATTTGTATTTATACGTTCACATTAAAATCACCTGTAGAATATTTTAAAACTAGATATTTGTTGGCCTCATGTTTTGAAGCTTGGATTCAGGATGCCTGGGTGAAGCTGGGGTATCTGTGTATTGAAGACCCATTGCTAACTCTAATATACAGTCTCAGTTTCTAGAGGGGGTAAAATAAAGTGTCAACATTTTTTAGACCGTATGCATAAATGTTACTCTTTAATACATCCAAAAATGACAAAAGAGTAATTTAATCTCATCTTGTTTAAACACTTAAAAACCCAGAGAGAGAAAGAGATAAATTTGAAGGGATGCTGATGTGTAGCAGCGCCAAAGGTTACAATTTTCTGTTTCTCTCTGTTTGCCACTCTTCTGATTCTGTTCTGGAGGCCACTCTGCTATGTGAGAGAAAAATCCCATTTTTCCCTAGCCATCAGTCATGCAAGATCCCCCGCCATATATTTCCGGGGAGGTAGCACCTTAAATGGTAGCAGGATCTCTGTTAACCACATAATATTCATACCAATACTTTTAGTATAAAGACAATTCAATTTCTGTAATTTCCAAGTTGTGCCTCAGAAACAATGCAACTTTTGAAAGTTTTACATTAGCCTGCATAATAAGTGCAAAGTATTTATAATGAGATTTGCTTCTGGCTGTGAATTGGCCAATGATAGAAGATCATATAAGAGTAGAGGGAAGACAGGATGTGGAACATCTTCCAATTTGGTGAAGGTACATCACTGATAAAAAGAAAGGCAGACATTTAGTGAGGTCACCTAAGAACTCTTATTGTCATAGGAAATGGTCCCAAATGGGCAGCAGACTCCATCCTGGTAGAATTTTTGAAGGAATTCCTCACTAATATAGGGTTAGGAGCATCCTAGATATTCCAGAATTCAGAAGTCTTTCTGCTTAGCAAGAGTGTAAAGGCAACTTCTCTGCCTTTAAGCAGATGGTTATAAATGAATAAATGTTTTTAAAAAGCAAGTGAGTCCAGGAACAAAGTAAATAATTACAGAAGAGGATAACACTTCGTAGTGCATCATATTGAGCATTACCAAAACCCCTTAGTACAACAATTTCATTTCATTATGAAATTTTTTCCTCATTTGTATATAGCCCTCTAGGTCTATCTTGTGGTACGTTGTTTACTTAAGGAAAATAATATACAATAAAATGTATTTATTGGAAGGAACTTGGTAGTAGTGCCCCAAAGACTCTTTAGTTTAGCATTTTACTATTTAATTTAAAATACATATAATTATAGTGTTATATTTTTGTGATTCTCAATATAACTAATATTTTCACATATATTATTTATTTCTCAAAAGTACCTCATGAACTAAGTATCCTTATTACTTCTGTTTTACAGATGAGTGCAGCTCAAGTAAGTTAGCTAACTTACTCAAAACCAAATAATAGCAATTGGCATAAACATCTTTTTTTCCAACACAGAACTTCTGCCTCCCATTGGTGATAATTAATAATAGTATTTGATTTTCTGGGATTCTATGAATAGAATGTAATTTTTATTGCTTGTAGAAGCTTTCTGGCCTTGGTACTTCATTCAATCAACGTTTAATAATGTGACCTCCTTGAGGTATACTGTTAGAAAATAAAATTAATTAGTAGGAGCCCAATGGTGCAGATAACATAACTACTGAAACATCTGGTTCTCTCTTAGGACATGGGCTCTACAAAGGGATAATTTTGAACCACAGATTTTTTTTTGTATTGGGAAAGTAATTCATATTATATTAATAGACCACTGCAAAAGATATTTAACTTTAAATGTGTCCCTTAAAGGTTAAATTGATGTTAAGATGGTTTTCTAAACTAATACACCAGATGAATCTTCAAGACTGGGGACAGCTGTCTGTTCTTTTACATCACACTTCCAACAGTGCTATCTCTAAGATGTGCTGGCAAGAAACAGGAAGTTTGTTTCAGCCAAATTTCCACATTTCAGAGTCTTGCTGATGAGAATAGGAAAAAAAGTCTCTCAACAAGTGTGGGTGGGTGATCAAACCACATGTATATAGTACATCACATACTCACACTTCCCTAATTCCAGAGAAGGACTATTTTTATGTCTACTTTTTGTGTTTTAGATAAATATCAACTCTTTCAGAAGCTAGTGCTTCAAGATGGAAACAAGTTTACTAAACGGTAAGTTATGATTTGAAAATTCAGCAATCACATTAAAAACTTTTCTGAGCTCATCTGGTTTTTAGAACTACAGGCAAATCAGAAAAAAAAATACATATGTTTTAATTTAAGGGCTTAAGCATTTTATGCACATCAAACATATGTTTCAGAATATTTTGCAAGTTCTAAAATGTCTTAGTTCAACAATGAGCTCTAAAAATGGTAATCATAATATACAGACAAAAATGTATCTTGCATATTTAATGTATCATTTAAATTTGATAGAATTACAAATGATTTAATTATATTGTACTTTATCATTAGCTTGTGTACTCTAAAGGAATATTAATATCTTTTCTCAGTTCAAATTTTGATAAACACAATGTGCACAATGTTTTTGCAAACTTAGGAAAAATTGTGAGGTACTTTTACCTGTTATGGTTTCCTACAATATACTCCTTATCCCTCACAAAATTTGTTTTATTTATAACCATATGTTGTTTTTGCACATATTATTTGTTTGACAATAATTTATTTTTTAAATGACGGTTCAAGAAAGAAAAACACATTGCAGTCACAAGTCACGTAACAATAGGGATATATTCTGAGAAATGCATGGCGGTTTTTGTCACAGTGTAAACATCATAGAGTGTACTTAAAAAACTGAGATGGTATAACCTTCTATGTACCTAGACTATATGGTAGACTCTATTTCTCCTAGGCTGCAAACCTTGTACAGCATGTTACTGTACTGAATATTGTAGGCAATTGTAATACCATGGTAAGTACCATGTATGTAAACATATCTAAATATAGAGAAAGTAAAGTAAAATAAGGAGTATAAAATGGTATATAGAATACTTACTATAAATGGAGCTTGAAGGATTGGAAGTTGCTCTGGCTGAGGCAACGAGTGAGTGGTGAGTGAATGTGAGGACATAGGATTACCGTACACTACTGTAGACTTAATATATGCTATGCACTATATTAATAGTTATATAATATTAGGCTGCACTAAATTTATTAATACTGGCATATCTTGTTTCATTGTGCTTCACTTACTGTGCTTCGCGGATGTGTCTTTTTACAAATTAAAGGTTTGTAGGCATCCCTTCATCGAGCAAGTCTATCACTGCCATTTTTCCAACAGCACGCACTCACTTCATGTCTTTCTGTCACATTTTGGTAATACTCATAACATTTCAAACATTTTCATTATTTTAAATGTGTCATGGTGATCTGTGGTTAGTGATCTTTGATGTTACTATTGTAATTGTTTTGGGGCACCACAATCTGTGCCCATATAAAACAGTGAACTCAACTGATAAATGTGGTATGTGTTCTGACTGTTCCACCAACAGCCTGTTCCTTCAACTCTCTCCCTGTCCTCAGGCCACCCTATTCCATGAAACACAACAATCTTGAATTTAGGTCAATTAATAACCCTACAATGGCCCTTTAAGTTTTCAAGTGAAAGGAAGAGTCACACATCTCTTATTTAAAATCAAAAGCTAAAAATGATTAAGCTTAGTGAGGAAGGCTCAATGAAAACTCAGATAAGCTGAAAGCTATTACTCTTGTGCCAATCAGGTAGCTTAGTTGGAATGAAAAGGAAAGTTCTTGAAGAAAATTAAAAATTCTATTCCAATGAACACACAAATGATAAGACAGTGATCAGCATTATTGCTGAAATGAAGAAAGTTTTAGTGGTCTGGATACAGCAAACCAGCCACAGCATTCCCTTAAGACAGAGCCTAATCCTGAACAAGGCCCTAACTCTCAGAGATTTTTTAAGGCTTAGAGGAGTGAGAAAGATGCAGAGGAAAAATCTGAAGCTAGTAGAGCTTGGATCATGAGGTCAAAGGAAAGAAGCTATTTCCATAACATAAATGTGCCAAGTGAAACAGCAAGTTCTGATATAGCAGCTGCAGCAAGTTATTCAGAAGATCCAGCTAAGATCATTGATGAAAGTGGCTGCACTAAACAACCTATTTTCAATGTAGACAAAACAGACTTCTATTGGGAAAAGGTGCAATCTGTAATTTTCTTTTTTTTCTTTCTTATTTTATTTTATTTTATTTATTTTATTTTTGAGACAGAGTCTTGATTTGTTGTCCAGGCTGGAGTGCAATGGTGTGATCTTGGCTCACTGCAACCTCTGCCTCCTGGATTCAAGCCATTCTCCTGCCTCAGCCTCCTGAGTAGCTGGGATTACAGGCGTGCACCACCATGCCCAGCTAATTTTTATATTTTTAGTAGAGAGGAGGTTTCACCATGTTGGTCAGGCTGGTCTCGAACTCCTGACCTCAAGTGATCTAACTTCCTCAGCCTCCCAAAGTGCTGGGATTACAAGGCATGAGCCACCACACCCAGCCGCCATCTAGGACATTGATAGCTAGAGAGGAGAAGTCAACACCCAGCTTTAAAAGGACAGGCTGACTTGTTAGGGACTAAACAATTGCTATTGATAAGCCATTGTAATTTAACTTGTTCTTACAAATACAAACTTTTTTTTTCTTGTTTAGTTATTTTCTTGATGTTCCCTTTTGTTTTAATAATTTTCAGAAACCAGAGTACAATGTATTGGAATATGTTTAAAATATACTTATTTTTCTTTATCTATCATACTCAAATCAGTTGAATTATTAATGCTTAAATTTCTTTGCAAAATGTACTTTATATTTGGCTTTTCTTCTCATTTTTTAATTCCACTATAGGTCTTCACTTGTGCTACTAATAATTAGAGCACATATTGACTGTAAGAGACGTTTCAATTCTAGCATATATTATATATGGGCAACACAACACTTAGACTGTAGACATCAAATCAATTTTTCACAAAATGTTAATAAAAACAGTTATTGTGCAGATAAATGTTCCAGGATGCACCAGTCAGTACCAATGATATAAGCGCAAATTTTTTTTTTTTTTTTTTTGAGACAGAGTCTCACTCTGTTGCCTGGGCTGGGGTGCAGTGGCGTGATCTCAGTTCATTGCAACCTCCACCTTCCGAGTTCAAGCAATTCTCCTGCCTCAGCCTCCCGAGTAGCGGGGACTACAGGCGCATGCTGCCATGCCCTGCTAATGTTTTGTATTTTAGTAGAGACAGTTTCACTGTGCTGCCCAGGCTGGTCTTGAACTCCTGAGCTCAGGCAATCCACCCATCTTGGCCTCCCAACGTGCTAGGATTACAGGATTGAGCCACCATGGCTGGCCCGCAGTCGTTTTTTATTCTGGAAAACAGAGACTACTATGTACATGTGTTAAACTACCTTCCATTTCACTCTACATTAATTTAGTGATCCCTTGAATACTATTATTATTTTTTCTTCCTGTTTTTCATTAGTATGGTCATTCTGAGTGAAATATAACAGGAGATCCATGAGTACTTAGCATGAAAATTTCTACTATTGTAAAAATTTTGTAGAGGTTTTTTTATTGTTGGTTTTTTTTTTTCAATTTAATCTATTCTATGTCCACTTATTTCCATCCCATTACATCAGTCACAGGACAGTCTTTAAAATGTAATTTTGGTGCCAGCAATCTGCAGGTATAAAATGTGTATTCTTCCATCAACGTAGCTCTAGCCACAGTGAGAAGTCATAAAGAAAAATTACATTCAAAGATAATCCAGAAATGTCAATTTAGCCAATCATCTTATATCACTTAATATGAAAGATACTAAGTAGCAAAATTGTCAAATTTAATTTTCACCTTCTGTTTCTTACCACCTTTTGGTGGAGCTGCTAATAAGCAGTGAAAAGGATAAACGGCAGGCATATGTGGACAGAAGAAGGCAAAATGAAATATTTCACAGCTGTAATTATTAGCCTGTGAATAAGTGACTGAAATGGTGGCTGAAATTGCAATCAAGAATATGTTAATGACATCTGCATACAAGTGATCTGTGTTTGCATGAAATAATATTTTAACATTTTTTCAGTGAGCAATTTATTGACCCTGAGACTTTTTTCTCCTATATCTCATTTTACACACACAGCACACCACTCATGGACACATACACATACATATGCACACAAAAAAAATATACATATGGACATAGGGATCAGTAGCTTTCTGACTCATGAGTATCCCTAATAAAATAATGTACAAAAATATATGAGAGGACAATGATTATTCCCCATATGGGGTGAAAAATTTATGAGCATCATTCTCATGATGCTAAGCTGTGACTCTTAAAAATTAATTCTTTATTCTAGCTAGAATAATGAATAAAATATGACCTTTATAAGCCTAGAGAATGGGTTCAAGCATATTTCTCTTATAATTAAGTAATAAGGTCATAGCTTATGAGATCTTTTCACTAGGTTGCATAAAACATTACAACAATTGCTCTGCTTCTGTGTAACAGTTGATTCTTCTGGGAGACTGATAAGAATAACAAGTGGCAGAGATCAATTAAAAATATAATCTCTACAACTACATATGTGCTAGTATTTTAAACGCATAGGGACAGGGTTGGTCCAAGAAAAAAATAAAGGCAAAGTAGGCAGTTTTGATTTCACTGCCATTATAAGTCTCATTTTCTCCATATTTTCTATACTATAGTAGTTGTTTATCTATGTTTTATAAATTGAAAATGTATGCATGTGCACACACACACATATATATAAATAACTATTTTGACCATTATTTTGTAGACTTATTTTTAAGAAACTATATCTACCATCCACTGTTTCCTCTTTCATACTTTCTTATTATGAAATCTCATAATTCTATGCCCATATCTATCCCCAACAATGCACTGTGTGCTTTATGAAAGCAGGGAATGTCTTATGCATCTTATCTTCAACTACTAACATGATGTCTATTATATACCAATTAAATAGTATATGGTATTATACTAAATAAATAACTATACAAATATATTGCATAAAATTATAATAATAAACATATAAACATAATAAACATATAAAACAAAATTGAGTTCAACAAATAAAAACACACTGATTTTCCGATCTTTTATATATAGTGTAATCAGATAAACACAGTCTGGAAATCAATATATTTTATTCCAGAATCATAGCTTATGAATTGGTTTCTATAAAAATAAAGTCAGCTTTGTGCTGTTTATCCACAATATATTCAAGTGAAACCCAATGTTATGTTTCTTTTCTTTTCTTTTTTCTCTTTCTTTCTTTCTTTCTTTCTCCTTCCTTCCTTCTTCTGTTTTTATTGTGGTAACTAAGAATATTTCACTTGAGATCTAGCCTCTCAACAAGTTTAAGTATAGGCAAAAATTTTAAGAATAATTCCTATAACTTAGTCATCCTTATATGAATTAACTAAAATAGTCACCTCTGTAGACACAGAAAGTAAAATAGTTGTTGCCAGGGCTTGGGGGATAGAGGAATTGGATATTGCTGTTCATTGGGTAAAATTTTAGTTAGCAGTCTGTCTTTTATAACTCATATGCTTTCAGTGTGAGAGAGAATAGTTTCAAAATGGATGGGGAGCAGTAAAGAAGGAAGAAAATGACCTAAGACACACACACACACACACACACACACATGCACAAATATATATATGGATTTATCCATATATAATAGTATATATATGGATTTATCCATATATAATAATATATATATGGATTTATCCATATATAATAGTATATATATGGATTTATCCATATATAATAGTATATATATGGATTTATCCATATATAATAGTATATATATGGATTTATCCATATATAATAGTATATATATGGATTTATCCATATATAATAGTATATATATGGATTTATCCATATATAATAGTATATATATGATTTATCCATATATAATAGTATATATATGGATTTATCCATATATAATAGTATATATATGGATTTATCCATATATAATAGTATATATATGGATTTATCCATATATAATTGTATATATATGGATTTATCCATATATAATAGTATATATATGGATTTATCCATATATAATTGTATATATATGGATTTATCCATATATAATTGTATATATATGGATTTATCCATATATAATAGTATATATATGGATTTATCCATATATAATAGTATATATATGGATTTATCCATATATAATAGTATATATATGGATTTATCCATATATAATAGTATATATATGGATATATCCATATATAATTGTATATATGGATTTATCCATACATAATTGTATATATATGGATTTATCCATACATAATAGTATATATATGGATTTATCCATACATAATAGTATATATATGGATTTATCCATATATAATAGTATATATATGGATTTATCCATATATAATAGTATATATATGGATTTCAGTAATAACAATAAATATGAGTAGATTAAACTAAAGACTAGGTTTGTCAGGATGGATTAAAAATCAAGATCCACCTGTGTAATCTTCAGGAGGCACTCTCTAGATTGATTCAAAGATACAAATAGAGTGAAAGTTAAAAAAAAGAACAAATTTAGCAAATAAATGCAATCTTTCTAAATTGAAAAACTACAAAATCTTCTTGAAATAAATTAAATAATACCTAAATAAATGGAAGGATATCCTATCTTCATGGATTGGAGGATTTAGTATTGTCACAATGTCAATACTCCCCAAATTGATCTATAGATTGAATGCAATCTGTGTCAAAGGTTATTTCCCAACTTTATATGAAAATAAAGCAGACACAGAATAGCCAAAACAGTCTTGAAAAAACCCACCTAGTGAAGGTTCACACTTTCCAATTTCAAAACTTACTGCAAATCTAAAGTATTCAAGATACTGTGGCATTGGCATAAGGATAGAATTATATAAAACACTTAGAAGAAAATATTGGAGTAAATATTTGTGTATGGAGGTTAAGCACTGCTTTCTTAAATATGGCATCAAAAGCACAAGTAAGGTAACAAAGTAGATAAACTGTATTTTATCAAAACTAACATTAGTGTGTGCAAATGGTATCAAGAAATGGGAGCATGCAAAATAGGAGAAAGTATTTGGAAATCATGTATCTGATAAGGCATTTGTAGCTAGAATATATAGAGTACCTACAATTTCAACTACATATGCTAATCAATTAAAATGGGTCAAATAATATGAATAGATATTTCTCTAAAGCACGTGGAAAAATGCCCAACAGTATTAACCTCCACAAAAATGCAAATTAAAATGACAAGATATTATTTTACATCCACTAGGATTGCTGTAAACAAAAGGGCAGATGATAAGTGATCACTGGGATAAAGAGAAATTAGATCACTCATACACTGGTAGTGGGAATGTAAAATGTTGCATTGCTTTTGAAAAGTTTGAAAGTTCTTCTATAATTTGATCATACATCTTTCATATGTACTAGCATTTCCTCTCCTAAGTATGTGTCTCAGAGAAATAAAAACACACGAACACACAAAAGCTTTTTACATAAATGTTCATAGCAGAATTATTCGTAATAGGCAAAAGCATAAGCCACCCAAATTTTTATCCAGTGATTTACAAATAAATAAAAAAAGATACATCCACACAGTAAAATAATATTTGGCAAAAAAGAAATAAAATATTGATCCATGCTACAACATGGATTATGTTTAAAAACATGCTACTTAAAAGAAGTCTATCGTAAAAGATTACATATTGTGTGATTTCATTTATACGAAATGCCCATATTAGGCGAATTTATAAAGACAGAAAATACATTTGTGGTTTCCAGAGCTGTGGGAGTTTTGGAATTCTGAATGACTGCTAATGAGTATTGGGTTTCTTTTGAAGTAAAAAGTTTAAAATCAATTGTCGTGATAAGTGTAACTCAGAAAAAGTATTGAAAACCATTGAATTGTGCACTTTAAATGAATGAATTATATAGTATATAAAATATAGCTCAAGGAAACTGTAAAATTTGTACATGAAGAGTTAAATATATAATGGTACATACAAAAAGTAAAAGCAATTATGGATGAAAAAGTACAGAATTGACCTACGGTAAGCTATGTATCCTTAGATGTCTGTCTGTTAAATTGGTACTTTGGAATAAATATGTTACTCATTCAAGACAAGCTTTGGTGGATGTACACAGTAGAGCAGTACTATACATAGTAAGAAAAAGAAAGATCTACCAAGATGTGCGGGCAGGGGCAGTAGATCAAGGACTTTTCTTGAAAGCTTCTTAATTAAACCCATATCTTAACTCTTTTTTGTTGAACTTTTGTCCTTATTCCTCTTTGCTATTCTTCAAGGTAATCAGTGTGAAAAATAGATGGCTTTTAGAATTTGCTTTCTTAAATTTCTTTTTGAAAAACTTTACTGACTATTGACAACTGGGAACTTCGATAAATGTAATAAAAACACAGAGCATAAAAATGTAATTTTAAAAAATGTTTAAATATTTGTGATTTATGAATCTTCAACATTTAAAATCTTCACTCACATTATATATGATACATTCCTGGGAGCATTGTGGATGTCATACCTATAAAATTAGTTTCCAGCAATCTTTTAGTAATTGACTACAGATTTCGTAGTGAATTTGTCATTCAGTTTGCAATCTGATAAATACCAGTGTGTCTCACTGATATTTGTGTTTTGCTCTCTGGCAGGAAAGCTACTCTGTGGAAATTAAGCATTTATAAATCTTTTCTAGCAATAGGATTTAATACAGTGAGCTGAAACAAATGTATTATATGGTAAACTTCAAGGACCTTGTACGTTTTGTTTAGAAATAAAATCCTTTATAAATAAAAGAATATTTAAAAGCACATGTGCACTTATCCAGGGAAAGTATAGTTCATTTTTTACTTCTAGCTTATATCTCTGGTCTTCTATGAGTTTTTATGCTATACACACTTTTATAGTTCTTATCAACTCACCAAGATCTAACAATAAACTCATCATTAATAATCCCTCCATCTGCATATCTAGCCCCATAAAATTCAGTAAAACAATTTGCTTTTACATAAATTCATTTGTATGTTCTTTTCTTTTTCAGAATAAACCCATGCACAGTAAATGCTACTTTTATTTTCTTCCCATTTAAATCATTTTCACAGTTTTTCTATTTCTGTTTTTTTTGTTGTTTTGTCCTGTTGTTCTTTCTCTTTCATTTCCTTCCTTCCTTTGTTCCCTCCTTCCTTCCTTCCTTCTTTCTTTCTTTCCTTCCTTCTCTTTTTCCTTTCTTTCTTCCTTTCCCCCTTTCTTTCTTTTTTTTATTTTTTATTTTATTATTATTATATTTTATGTTTTAGGGTACATGTGCACAATGTGCAGGTTTGTTACATAAGTATACATGTGCCATGTTGGTGTGCTGCACCCATTAACTCGTCATTTAGCATTAGGTATATCTCCTAATGCTATCCCTCCACCCTCCCCCCACCCCACAACAGGCCCCGGTGTGTAATGTTCCCCTTCCTGTGTCCATGTGTTCTCATTGTTCAATTCCCACCTATGAGTGAGAACATGCGGTGTTTGCTTTTTTGTCCTTGCGATAGTTTGCTGAGAATGATGGTTTCCAGCTTCATCCATGTCCCTACAAAGGACATGAACTCATCATTTTTTATGGCTGCATAGTATTCCATGTTGTATATGTGCCACAGTTTCTTAATCCAGTCTATCATTGTTGGACATTTGGATTGGTTCCAAGTCTTTGCTTTTGTGAATAATGACGCAATAAACATATGTGTGCATGTGTCTTTATAGCAGCATGATTTATAATCCTTTGGGTATATACCCAGTAATAGGATAGCTGAGTCAAATGCTATTTCCAGTTCTAGATCTCTGAGGAATCGCCACACTGACTTCCACAATGGTTGAACTAGTTTACATCAGAGTGAACAGGCAACCTACAGAATGGGAGAACATTTTTGCAATCCACTCATCTGACAAAAGGCTAATATCTAGAATCTACAATGAACTCAAACAAATTTACAAGAAAAAAACAAACAACCCCATCAAAAAGTGGGCAAAGGATATGAACAGACATTTCTCAAAAGAAGACATTTATGCAGCCAAAAAACACATGAAAAAATGCTCATCATCACTGGCCATCAGAGAAATGCAAATCAAAACCACAATGAGATACCATCTCACACCAGTTAGAATGGCGATCATTAAAAAGTCAGGAAACAACAGGTGCTGGAGAGGATGTGGAGAAATAGGAACACTTTTGCACTGTTGGTGGGACTGTAAACCTTTCCCCCTTTCTTTCTTCCTTCCCTCCTTTCTTCCTTCCTGTCCTAGATATCTGTGGAACTTTGAGCTTGAGAGAGATAATTCAGCATATCTCATAGAAGCAATTTCTAAGTGGCAAAGTGTTCAAGAGGAGCAGAGCATAAAAGTTTGGAAAATTTGCAGCCTGAACATGAGGTTGGAAAGAAAACCCCATTTTCTGGGAAGAAATTCAAGCTGGCTGCAGAAATCTGCATAAGTAATGAGGAGGTGAAAGTTAATCACCAAGACAGTGAGCAAAATGTCTCCAGTGTATATCAGAGACGTTCACAGTAGGCTTTCCCATCACAGTCCCAGAGACCTAGGAGGGAAAAATGGTTTCATGGGCCAGGTTGCCCTGCTCTGTGCCTCCTTGGGACACGGTGCCCTGCATCCCAGCTTCTTAAGCCCCAGCTGTGGCTAAAAGAGGCCAATGCACATCTCAGGCCATGGCTCTAGAGGGTGCCAGCCCCATGCCTTGGGCAGCTTCCACGTGGTGTTGAGCCTGTGGGTGCACAGAAGTCAAGAATTGAGGTTTGAGAACTTCTGTCTAGATATCCAAGGATGTATGGAAATGCCTGGAAGTCTAGGCAGATATTTTCTGTAGGGGCAGAGCCTCATGGAGAACCTCTGCTAGGGCAGTGCAGAAGGAAAATGTGGGGTTGGAGCCCCCACACAGAGCCCTCAATGGGACCCTGCCTAGTGGAGCTGTGAGAAGGGGGCCACCATCCTCCAGAACCCAGAATGGTAGATCCACTGATAGCTTGCACCATGTGCCTGGAAAAGTTACTGACACTAAATGCCAGCCTGTGAAAGCAGCTTGGAGGGGGACTGTACCTTGCAAAGCCACAAGGGTGGAGCTGTCCAAGGCTGTGGGAGCCACCTCTTGCATCAACACGACCTGGATGTGAGACATGGAGTCAAAGGAGATCATTTTGAAACTTTAAGGTTTAATGACTCCCACATTAAATTTCGAATTTGGATGGATCCTCTAGCTCCTTTGTTTTGGCCAATTTCTCCCATTTGGAATGGGTGTATTTACCCAATGCCTGTACCCCTTTTGTATCTAGGAAGTAACTGACTTGCTTTTGATGTTACAGGCTCATAGGCAGAGGAGATTTTTCTTGTCTCAGATAAGACTTTGGACCAGGATATTTGAGTTAATACTGGAATGAGTTAAGATTTTGGGTGACTATTGGGAAGGCATGATTGTGTTCTGAAATGTAAGGACGGAAGAGACCAGGTGTGATTTGGCTGTGTTCCCATCCAAAATGTTATCTTGAATTGTAATCTGAATTGTAATCCCCACGTGTTAGGTGATGGACCTTGGGGGAGGTGATTAGATCATGGGGAAGTTTCCCCATGCTGTTCATATTATACTGAGTGAATTCTCACAAGATCTGATGGCTTTATAAGCATCTGGCATTTCCTCTGCTGGCACTCATTCTATCTCCTCCTGTCTTGTGAAGAGGTGAGTTTCCCCATGATTGTAACTTTCCTGAGGCCTCCTCAGCCATGCTGAACCATGAATCAATTAAACCTCTTTCTTTATAAATTACCCAGTCTCAGGCCGGGCGCAGTGGCTCATGCCTGTAATCCCAGCACTTTGGGAGCCCGAGGCGGGTGGATCACCTGAGGTCGGGAGTTTGAGACTAGCCTGATTAACATGGAGAAACCCCGTCTCTACTAAAAATACAAAATTAGCCGGGCATGGTGGCACATGCCTGTAATCCCACCTACTTGGGAGGCGGAGGCAGGAGAATCGCTTGAACCCAGAAGGCAGAGGTTGTGGTGAGCTGAGATCGCGCCATTGCACTCCAGCCTGGGCAACAAGAGTGAAACTCCGTCTCAAAAAATAAATAAATAAATAAATAAATAAATAAATAACCCAGTCTCAGGTGCATCTTTATTATCAGTGTTGTGGGAGGTACCTCATGAGAGGTGATTAGATCATGGGAGTAGTTCACCCATGCTGTTCTCATGATAGAGTGTGAATTCTCTTGAGATCTAATGGTTTTATAAGAAATATCCCCCGCTTCACTCTGCACTTCTCCTTCCTGTTGCCTGTGACATAGGTGCCTTCATCCCCTTTGCTTTCATGATTGTAAGTTCCCTGAGGCCTTCCCAGCCATGTGGAACCGTGAGCCAATTAAACCTCTTTTCTTTATAAATTACCCATTCTTGGGTATTTCTTTATAGCAGCATGAGAATGGACTAATACACAACCCCATTAAAAAGTGGGTAAAAGACATAAACATGAACAGATACATCTCAAAAAGAGACATACATGTAGCCAACAATCATATGAAAAAATGCTCAACATCACTGATCATTAGAGAAATGCCAATTAGAACCACAATGAGATACCATCTCACACCAGCTAGAGTGGCTATTATTAAAAAGTCAATAAATAACAATTGCTAGTGAGGCTGTGGCATAAAAGAAATACTTTTAGACTGCTGGTGGGAGTGTAAATTAGTTCAATCATTGTGGAAGAAGACAGTATGGCAATTCCTCAGTCACCTAAAGTCAGAAATATCATTCAACCCAGCAATCCCTCTACTAGGAATATACCCAAAAGAACATAAACCTTTCTATTATAAAGACACATGCATGCGTATATTTATTGCAGCACTATTCATTATAGCAAAGATATGGAATCAATCCAAATGACCATCAATGATAGAATGGATAAAGACAATGTGGTCATGTATACCATGGAATACTATGCAGCCATAAAAATAGAATGAGATCATGTTCTTTGCAGAGGCATGGATGGAACAGGAAGCCATTATTCTTAGCAAACTAATGCAGAGACAGGATACCACATGTTCTCACCTGTAAGTCAGAGCTAAATGATGAGAACACATGGACACATAGAGGAAAACAACACACACTGGGGCCTATTTGAGGGTGGAGGTTAGAAGGAGGGAGAGGATATGGAAAAATAACAAATGAATACTGGGATTAATACTTGGGTGATGAAATAACCTGTACAACAAACCCTCATGACACACAATTACCTATGTAACAAACCCGCACATCCTGCACATGTACCCCTGAACCCCTGAACTTAAAATAAAAGTTTAAAAAGTAAAAAAAAAAATGTTGATATAAAGATGCTGGTATCTGGCAACGGCCTTCTTACTGCATTATAGCATGATGGGAGGCATCACATTGTAGAAGAGCAGAAGGGTAAAGAAAGAGGGCGAAAGAGAACCAGCTCTTTTATAATGCCACCAATCCCTCCCATGAAGGTAAAGCTCCCATGGCCTAATCACGTCTTAAAAGTTGTACCTCTTAATATTATTACACTGGCAACCAGATTTTACATGAAGTTTGTAGGAGATGAACATTCAAACTGTAACACCTTTTAATCAACCTCTCCGTTTGCACTGCCTGCACAATTTCTCCTGAACACTGCCTACTAATTCTTCAACCATTATCATGTATCTTTGAAAAATATATTAATGGATACACATCATAACAATATAAAGTTAAAATTATTTTTTAGCATTCACATTCTCCGTACTTTCTACTACTCCATACACATCTACTACTTGTCAGTCATGTTCATCATTTATCCATAATAATAATCTTCTCTACCAGGTTTCTTTGAAAAGCTCACTATCTTATTTATGACTAAGAAATTAATGGCCTTTATTTGAAGCATTTTATTTAGTAAAGTGTTTCCTGGTATTCCCACATTTTTATGACAGTTAATATCAGATCTATCTCTATGAAAATGTCCATGCTTATCTATATTTATTTTATTTATTTTTAACTACCAAATTTTCCATCTATGTTGAAAAACCTTCAAAAATAAGAATACTGCATATTGCCCTATATTCTCTAGAAAAGAGTACATGTATATTAGAGAACCTCAAACACATTGCTTGTCTAATAAATTATTCAGAATTATTTAACTTAGAATTTGCATACTACATGCACACTTTTATAGTAATTTTTATATAACTATTAAAAGAGTGCAAAATGGAGAACAGAGATAAGCTTTGAAGCTAGATAAACCTGGATACAAATAACACTATTACCAACTATACTTATGTTGGAATAATTATTGACATCCTGGTTCTTCTTTTTCTTCATCTTAAAATGGAGATGATAATACAGGTTGAGCATCCTAAATCTGAAAATCCAAAATGTTCCAAAATTCAAAACTGCTTGAGTGCCAGCATGATGCACAAAGGGAATGCTCATTGGAGCATTTCATGTTTTATGTTTTTGGATTTGGCATGCTCAACAGGGGCAAATATTCCAAATATAATGCAATTATTCCAAAATTTGAAAAAAAGTTCTAAATCTAAAATATATCTGTTCCCAACCTATATCAACTTTTCCAAGACATTCTGAAGATAAAAGTAAGCAGAAAAATTAGATCACCCGTACGAGTTTCTGAGTGCTCCCTTAAATGGTAAAACAAAAATACGTTGTTACTATATTGAGATATATTTACAACATAGAAATGACAAGCTTTTAATATAACAATATCAAATTTTACTTTAAAGAATACATTGCTAAAATTTTACATTTATAGAAAAATAAACTAATATGAAAAAACTCATGACATTACTATGTTTATTTAACTTGGTGGCTTTCAGTTTTGCAACAGATGAGACCTTATTATTTAGATGAACTGAAATTCTAATTGCTCTGTAGCATTTGGAAAGCTCCTCTAAAATGAAGATTAACCCAGAATGACTAAAACTACCCTTGTATAGAATTTGTTTCAATCAATTTTATATTTACTATATGTATGTAGCTTTTCAGCTATTGCACACATTGCGCAAAAAGCAATAACTTGCATTGACAGTATCTACAGCATGTACATCTTTATTCAATTACATCTCACCTCAAGCAATATTTTTCCTACCCTGCATCGATTTGGTTGTTTTTAACCTTTCATCACTTCTTCCTTTCACTCCTCTCTAATTCCAAAAGGTACATCATGATATCTTTACTCATTGTTTTGTAACAAATTCTCTTACAACCAAGGTGAATAGATGTTTGAGTTTATAAGAGAAAAATCCAGCATTAAACCAGGATACCACAGCAACAATCCTTTACAGATACCCAAAGCATTCATGGTAAAATTTTAGATTCTTTATATTACTTGAAGATACTTTAATGCTGATGTGAATAAATTTTAAGTCACATTTTTCTGTTCCAAGAAGCAGATTAACAGACAAAATTTTAAAAAATAATAATTCACAAATCAGTAGAACTTGATTTGAGTCCTGACTCTGTCAGTTATTTGTTTTGTGATTTGGAACAGGCTGCTTAATTGGTTTACCCTAAGATTGAGCATCTATAAAAATATGCTAATTGTAGTAGCCTTATGAGGAATTAAAAAGTTTATATTTGATACCATTTCATTATTTAGAAATAATTCTCAAAAGCCATAGAATCTGCTGATTAAAGTAACTTTTTTAGAGATCAAAAGTAAAGCACAAATATTAAATTTGCCTGGGAAGATTATATATGAATGATACATATATAACATAAAATATTATTTATAACAACATTTTAATCAATTTGAAAGTAATTTTGATATTTTTAATAAAAACTAAGTAAGGTTTACAAAGTGAAGTAAATTATTGCTTATTGGAAAACACATATTAGTGACAAATATGCCAATTTAAAACCGAGAAAACATTGTACAATGTGAACAGATTTTGTTGTTATGTATACAGGATTTTAAATAAGCTTATTCTAAAAAGTCTTCAGCATAGAGTTACAGTAATTAATGTGCACTAAACAAGCAATTTACTCTGGCCCATCATCCACATTTGACAAATGGTGATGGTTTGCAGTTAGACTAAGTGCAGTTGCTTTAAATTTATCACACATGAGCTTAATGGTTGCTTTATCCTCCTTTATTGGAAATCTATTGTAGCCTATACATAAGGGATATAAAGTGTGTCCAGGAAAGGTTTTCCAATCATAAGCTTTAAGAAACTGTACCCTAAGGATTTAAATATATTACAATGCAATGTAAACTGAAGTTTAATCATTCCATGGAATAGGAAACTTCCAGAAACAGTATCTAACAAGACATTAATGCTGAGGTAAAATAACAGACACTGTGGTAAATAAATATTCGGTTCTCAATATTCAATTCTAATTGTGTAAAAACAAGTGATACATGTATTTATGTAAAACTACCTTCTCAGTTAAGTCATTTTTCACCAAACACAAGTTGCAAATAGAACTAGATAAAATGAACAGATACAGATATTTTGCTGAAGGTGTATATGTGAAAAAGGTAACGTTGAAGCAATATTAATACAAACACCAAGATATATGCAGTGATATAATTTACAAAGCCGTAGTTGAAGTAGAAAGGACAATAATAATGATTTTTTTTTGGAATTCTAGGCACTGTAATTATCAAATAGTTTCCTAAGCATCTAAATACTCAGAGTTATCTTCAATTAATTATGCTAATTACAGTTGGAATTTTCCATACAATTATTTGGACCTTAGATATGTCTTATCCAAAGATGTTTTCATGTTATTTTTAAGATTCAATCATGAGTTTCGATTCTTCAAGTAATTGGAAAGATTATAGCTCTATAAATTAAGGAAGTAGCCTATTATATTATTTCTCATCCATGTTATCACATTCTGGCACATTTTAGTGTGTCTTTGGTGTTCCAACAAAGTACAGTGAAATTTGTAGTGAAGAAATCCATCGTACTAAAAGCAATGGTAAATGTGAATTTTATGTACCAGAAAAATGCATTTCAGAAAATAACAAACAAATTCATATCTGGCAAATTGTCAATCTGTGAAGAGAAATGTTCAAGCAGAAAAGCTATTTCATGCAAGTTAATTTAAACATAAAATTATTGATTATATTGAAGGACTGGCACGTAGAGGCTAATTAAAAAGCTACTTTGGGATTAGAAATGTTTTTGGTGATTACACAAATCACAACAAATTTCTGCCTATAAACTTGTTTCCAAATGCTGAATCACCAGAGTGGCAGTTTTAGATTCCCAACTTTTAAGAGATCATATCAATGTCATAAACGTATTTTGTGCTTTAATGTCTCACCTTTGTCAACCACGTATTTTCAGCAGTCTACGTTCTGTCTCTCTAGCCCATCTGTACCTCGTACTTTAGAATCAGAATTATAAAATTTTGAGAGTTCCACAAAATTTTGCTTTGTGCCTCCAAGCTTTTATTCATTCCAGGTGCTTATTTTTTAGTTTCTTCAGTCTACTGCATCATGGACACAAATTAAAGCCTGATTCAGATATCATTTCTATTACGTGATTCTTTCCCATCCTCTCTCAAATCATTGAGAACTTAAGTAAATTTGAAGTTGCACACATCTCTGTTACTGCTCCTATGTAATGACACTTTCAAATGAAGACCTGATCTCACACTCAAGTGTGAAATCTATAGCATACTACAGAGTATTATTTATCTTTGTGTACCCAGTAATTGACAATTATAAGGTTCTCATTTAATGTTTTGTTATTTTTAATTGATATATAATTATTGTAAATATTTCTGGCATATACATTATATTTTGATACATGTATGCAATGTGTAGGAATCAACTCAGGGTAATTGGGATGTTATCACCTCAAACATTTATGATTTCTAGTGCTGAGAACATTCCAAATCTTTCTTCTAGTTATTTTGAAATATACATTATTGATTAAACTTTTGAAATGAATTATTACTTATATTATTCCACCCTTTTCTTCAATGATGTTTTCCATTAATTTGTGGTTATTTTCTATTTCTTTCATTACTTATCATATCTACCTTAATAATATGTAATCTTATTCATATAATCACATTTAATAATAAGTTAACACCATAGACAATTAGTGAATTTAGAATAACAGCAGTAAAGATAAATTTTTGAAATACATAATTACTGAAAATTCAAAAGGAGTTTTGTTTAAAATATTTCATCCCATGTAAAATATTAATACAGCATTATAAAAGTCGATTCTGTGAATATATATATTTTAGTGATCAAATAGTCTACTTCCACTACATATCTATCAGCTAATAAATATGTAATTTCAGTAACTTTCAAAATACTTTTTTTTGGTACAGAGTAAGTATTTACTTTATGGAAGTGATTTTTAACATTAAAAATATATATGTATAAATCTAAAATCAGCTAATCTCCTGTAATAATTACCTTAGGTTACAAGTTCATACATCCATTTTAGTGGTATTTTGTTATTGGGCATGTATTACTTGTATGATGTCTGCAGGTATTGGCTAAAGATTAATATAATTCTAAATCTATAAAATCAAACAAGAATAAATCTTAGGCATAGGAAATTTAGGAGGTTGCACTGGGGCAGGTATGTATGCCATGCAATGTCTTAATATTGCAGATAGAGTCCCGGCAATTCAGTTTTATTGAGTTGGAGACTGGAAGAGAATAGACGATAGTAAAACCTGTGTGGAGAATTAGGGCAGAATAAAATCAGGCAGGGAAGAAAAATATGCTGTAGATAAATGCTGAAACAAAATATTGATTTATACCCATCAGCATCAACTCTGGGAAATGGCAGAAGCAGACATATCATGCTGTCATATGGTCATCTCAAGTGGGATGATTCCTTTGGAGCCCATGAATCATTCAGTCTGTGAGGCAAAGAAGCTGATTCTAAAACAGCAATTGATTATTGAAATTGCAATGGTGGCCATACTGAGTACAGAATACATGTGTACACTGGGTGGAAGGAACTTCAGGTAACAAATCAGTCACTTCAGACATGCACATAAACAGGATAGTTGCACTGGCAGTTCTTGTCATTGCATCTAGGTAAAAATGATACAAGAATGTATATCTAAAATCCTCAAATGGGGTGATATTCAATTTTTATTCTATTCTCATGATCTCCCTGAAGGTTGTTTTGTTTATATTTTTATAATCTAATATAAAATATCTAAGTCTTTTATGTATTGGAGGAGCAGAATAGCTTTTTTGGGTAGCTTTTACTAGTAAACTTTCACAAAAATCAACAGTGTGATGAACAATGTTTTCTGAAAAATAACTGGCTAATTTTTGTTCACAAAGTGGTGTATACAGTTAAAATGACATTGATCTTATTCTTATATACATGTTCTCCAAGAGAACAAGTTCTTTAATGCCATTTTAACTGTACATACCACTTTATATTAGCAACTCTGTGAATCCCAGAGGCCATAATTGTGTAGTTTAATTATAGTGTTCCTGTAATCAATTTTAAGTTACAAGAGCAATTGCAAATGAGCTGTCAATGAGATCAAATGAATAATAATTGTTTCTCTAATGCATTTTCAAATTAGTCTCAGATTTAGGACATGGACACAGCATGTATTTGGAAAAATTTAGGAAGTATACAAAATGTTTATTAGAAAGTGATTATTTAGACTTAGTATATAGTTACCACTTCATAAATGTAAATACATTAAAATATTTGCAATCACATTTTTGTGGAGTTATCCGTAATTAATAAAACTACTTGTTAAATACTTGAAGAGTATTTATAATACTTGGCAGAAAGCTTGAAGCAGAAAATTTTACACTGAAATTTTAGCAGTTTTAGCCAATTAAGAAATAAAGATAAATGCATCTTTAGAATGGTAAGCTTCCACACTAAGATTTGATTCAATTTACAAAAATTTATTCATATCTGCACTTTCTTCAATGTATTCCATGCCAAGAGTGCCCCTGTGTTTCATATCAAGCAAGGGAGAAAAGGTACCTTCAACATTTAGTAAAAGTGTATTTAACATAGATGTATCAAATGGAGTGAAATTCAAGGTATTTGATGGCTGCAGTACTGGATTCAGACAAGAACAAAAAAAATAGTTAATACTTTACAGAAGCTTACTATCTAGTAGTATCAGTAAAGTATTCTACCTACATTACAATAATATAAAAATAGAGATATTATAACCAAATGAATTTTAAAAGATTTATAAAATCAAAGTATAGAAAAAAATACTCTTTTTGGAAGAACTTACAGAAATATGATAAAGAAGCAAGGGGAAATTTAATTATTTGTATAAAAATGGCATTTTAAGCTTCAAAACAGTTTGAATCCAGGGAAGAGACATACTTCTGGGGAAATATGGTTAGGTATAGTTGAAGCTGAAAGTCGTGGGAAAGAAATTTAATGAAAACTTTTGAAATATTTGATGCTGTATTTTTGATCATTGGTAATCAAAAACTATTGATTTTTCTGAGCATTGAAACTTAATACTAATACTGGGCTTTGGAAGAGTTTATCTGAAAGCAATATAATCTGAAGATGGAAAATGTGTAAACAGCATGTTTGATCAGAATTTTGTTACAAATATCTGGATGATAAAGTAAATAGAAAGTGACAGGCCTGAATAGGTACTAGTAAATTATATAACTTGTTAATGAAAGGACTGAGGGAGGAGTATTCAAGGATGACTTGATATATCACAATGAATAGTAAATGATTTAGGAGGAAGAGGATAGAATACAAGAATGAATGTAAAAATATATCTTGGTCTTTTAAAAGGTTTGAAAAGAGGATCAGAGCTCAGGAAGCATACAGATTTGTGTTTATCTACATAGAATAAAGAAAGAGGTAGATTTAATATTGGCGTTTATGAAGTCAAAATGGGTGCCTGGGAAGGAAGAATAACTTCAGAAGTTTTGCCACCATTATTCAGTATTCTTGAAATATTTGTATTCTCATGGCTTGCAGCAACACATTACCTCCAGGAATCTTTTCCACCACTCTGGAAGCTCCCCTCCTCCTTGTATGGAATTACCAGATAGACACTGCCCAAGGATTTTCTTTGTCTGATAAAAGGATGCTATCTGGAAAATGCCTAGAAGATAAGCCCTCCACCCCCACCTTCCAACCTGTAAGTTTTTAAAACTCTGGTTTTGAAAACAACTCTGGCAATAGCTGGGCCTCTTCCTTGGCTTCCTTCCTGCCACCCAGTTCACCCTTAGCTCTATCACAACAGACTGGCTTGGTTCCAATTTATCACAGATGGCCAGGTCCTGAGCGCCTGCCATAGTGTCCCTTCTGTTGCCTCTCCTGTCCTAGGAGTGGTAGAGGTCCTATTGTTGCTGGTTTCTAGGTCATCACAAAGACTGCTGTTTGGCTCTCTCTTCAGCTGTATGACCAGTTTTTTTTTTAATTAAATACCTTCTATTAAGAATAAGTTGTGGGGTTTCTTAAAAGTCTCCAAAATGAATAAAACTATTTTCATCAAGGGCTATGCCACCTGTTATGAGAAATATCATGTAATCCTTACAGAGAACTATATAAATGTGATAGACTATTTAGAATTGAAGGAGCTTGAACATTAGGCATAAAACCTACTTATTTTACAAATGATGAAGCTATAGTAATGAAAGCCCTACTGCAAATATAGGACAATTCTTTGCCATCTGTCAGAGAGGAAATTTTTTCTTCAATTGAAGTGTATGACTGAGCAGAAGAATCCAAGAACTTAGGAGGCCATTCCTCAAAAGGCAGCTTTATTTCTTTGAGTGAGGATGAAAGGGGGCTAATATTGTCAAAAGAAGTTGTTATTTAGAAATAGTTTCATTTTTATATAATACGTTAGGAAAAATTAAGATTTCAAGTTTAATGTTTTATTATGTAATTAGTTAAATAAAAAAAGGGAAAAAGGGGTGGCTTAAGTTGCTGCAGTTTAAAATATACTATAGAAATTTATAATAATAGCTATACAAAGTTTCAATATCTGGAGATTTTATAAGATCTCATTAAATTGATATTACAAAATGACGGCTGGAAATAAAGACTAGCAGATGCTATTACAGTCATTTTTTGCTCACGTAATTACATCCTATATAGAGTGGGCAGTTTATTCAGAGGGAGTGTATTGACTCTATAACCAAAAGTTCCACTGGAACCATTATAGGAAGTTGTAATTTTGTATTCAGAGGTTTTTTAACAGTGATTATTGACCCATGAAAATGTAGTCATTATAAAATACAAAGATTACTTTATTATTATAGTTCTAGTTTTTAAACAGGGAAAAATAATAGACAGGGAATCAGAAGGTGTGTTATTGACTATAGCACTAAAAATTCGCAGAGATAGCAGCATGGACAAGGCATTTAATTTCTCTATCACCACTTTATTTAAGAATTGAGGCTAAGAAATATTCTGATAACATCATAGAGTTGATACAAATATAAATAAAAAACATCTCTCTGTATTATGTACATATTCATACAGAAGCTATATATAGTTGCATATTTAACATCTATATTATATAATAATATAGATATAAATATTCTGAAGATTATCAGTGTCATTATTTTTTTAAGTTTCAAGGATATTTAATGAATAGATTTGATAACCATAAAGTTGAAATAAAAACCTTATTTAGCTAGTATTATAACTTCCCACACTTTACTTGAAGCTACTCTATGGAAGAACTTTGCTTGCCTTATTTTTATTTTTTATTAATGTTTGTAAATAAATAAACATAAAAATACAGACAATCTAAAAGATGAATGGCCATCAAAATAGATGAATTATTTTCAAAATAATAAGTCAGCACTAGCTTTATGAACACTTGACTGGATTTTACGCATATACTCATTGGTTTCATCCAAAACTGTTTTGTATAATTTGAGGAGTAAAAGCATATTAGGATATTATCTCAGAGTTACAAGTGATTTAGTATTTGGTTTCTCTTTCTTGAATGTGATATATAAAGTTTTATCAACTTTTATCACAGTGAGGTATCTGAACCCTTATATTTAACACTGGCTAGACAGCTATTATTATCCATTTTATAATAGTTTGCTACCAATGCCTTAAAGATCACATATTCTGCTTACCCTAATTGTACATTACTCATTGATTTAAATAACATAAAATTAAATAAAATATAATAAAGCATTATGATACATCCAATTCCTTTTCATATTTGAGCTAAAGTTTAACTTGGAATTTCAAGGAAATTGTGCGATGAACATAGGGAAAATCGTTTTTAATTTTTATCCAATGAAACTATAGTGTAGAAATTTAGTAGATATTCAGAAAAGATCAGTTCATGGTATGTTCCCACATTTTATGATCTAATAGTATGGCTTCATGAAAATATAGATGAATAAGGGTCTAATGTGATGACCAATAGAAAAGCAAAAAATTAGAACATATCTATCACTTGCGTGTTCTAGTTGTAAGAGTGCACAATGTTCCTTTTACTATTTCTAGGTTCACTACTTGACAACTTTTTTTGGACGAAGGGAAAGAAAGAAAGGAGGGAGGAAGAAAGAGAATAAGAAACAAAAGGAGAAAAGGAGGTAGGGAGAAAGGGAAAAAGGAAGGGAGAAAGGAAGGAAGAGGGAAAGAAGGAAGGAGAAAGATATAAATGCAGGTGTAAAGAAAACTAAAATGCTTAGAAGATATTAACAAATATTGTTGCAGCTTCTGATATTTAAACTCTCTTAGCCAAATATAATGTGGATAAATTAGAAATATGTAAATATTTCCTCAAACACTTCAAAAGAAATTATTATCCTGATATGCTTACTCGGATCAATCTTAACTCTTCAGATGTGGAAGTGAATCTGTGCCTTACCATCAACTATATACAACTGGAACACTAATTTATTAACTAGCAATAACAAATGTAAGTTTCCTGAGGACCTGGAAAGCCCTACTTGCATGAAGAACATGGCTATGAGTGCCATATGTCTGTGGAAACAGGACATGTTGAATGACCATAAAATTAGCACAAAATGAATAAATGATGTAACTTAACTTTTTCATGGTGTCAAGCTTTAAACCTGTATTTCCACAATAGTACGTATAATACTCAGGGCAATATTATTTAATTTGGTTCTACATCCAAATGAAACAATGAATCTGGTAAATTTAAAAACTGCGGTATCAAATACAATTTCAATTTACTTAAGTGACTAGATTACATCTGTGAGAACATAAACATTAAAATATTTTAGTAAAAAAATAAAGTAAAAAATCATCATTGGTTCAGCTAGGTAATTGGAAACATATACATTATTTTTCTTCTTCAATGGACACTAGCATTCCCCAGAAGAAAGGAAAGTTTATGTTTACAAGCTGATAATGAGATTAGATGACTAACCTGATTGATTTTAGAATGCTGATACAGATTTAAAAGTCACTAACATATAACCTGAAAGTAATTTATGTACTTACAAACTAATAGGTGATCTCAAAAATTTAGCATAGCAAACCCAAACAAAGCTTTATGTTTTAGTATGTTATTCTTTCAGAACTTTGGACATTAACTGCTTGCCAAATTTGAGAGCAGAGTTGAAATTTAAACTGGCTGTGATTTTCCTTTTATAAACTTGAAATTATATTATTAAACATCTATATTATGTGTTTAAAGAAAACATTTCATTTATTTACTTTGGTGAAAACTACTGATAGTCCTGAAGGCCTAAGAATTACATTTTATTCAAAATTATTCAACTTCTTGGGCATACCTAACAGTTTGAAAATGCAATAAAGACTTTTTGGTCATAACTTCAGGTATTATAACAGTGAATCTAAAAAACTACACAATATACCTTTTATAGTTTGCATTTTGTTTTAATTATTTTAAGTAAACAGACTATTAAATAATGTTGGCAATTTAGAAAATCTGTCTCCTGACAAAACAACAACTAATATATATATATATATATATATATATATATATATATATATATATACACATTTTTTTTTTGAGACAGAGTCTCGCTGTGTTGCCCAGGCTGGAGTGCAGTGGTGCAATCTTGGCTCACTGCAACCTCTGCCTCCCGGGTTCAAGCAATTCTCCTGCCTCAGCCTCCCAAGTAGCTGGGACTACAGGCACATGCCATCATGCCTGGCTAATTTTTGTATTTTTAGTAGAGACAGGGTTTTACCATGTTGGCCAGGCTGGTCTTGAACTGCTGACCTTGTGATCCATCCACCTCAGCCTCTCAAAGTGATATGATTACAGGCGTGAGCCACCATGCCTGGCCACGAATATATTTTATTGATTTGAATATATATATATATATGTATATTTGTATAGTATATAATATATATGTATGTGTGTGTATATATACATATGTATCATGGAAATTGTGCAATGAACATAGAGAAAATGTTTTTTATTTTTATCCAGTGAAACTATGTTGTAGAAATTTAATAGATATTCAGAAAAAGGTTAGTTCATGGTTATGTTCCCACATTATATGATCTAATAGTATAGCTTCATGCAAATACAGATTAGCGAGTAAATATATTTATATTTTTGTTTACTAAGTCAAGTTTATTAATTCATTATTTCTTCTTTACTTGATTCATTCCCTTAGCAAAAACATTAAGGTCTTAAGGGTTTATTCAGGCTTCACATCGTTCTTGGTAATAGAAATAAAAAAAACATGTAACGTTGATCCCCTGTCCTTGTGGACAGCAAGTTTTCTTGCCAGGGAGCAGGCAATAGGTAATGATACTTTGAAGAAAAGTAAAGTAGGGTAGAGAGAAAGAGATTGTAGGGGGTACTGTTTAGAGTGTTTAGATGTTGAAAGTTGAACAGATGAAGATATGAGGACTTATCAAAATGAATCACGGCAGACAATTTTTATAATCGACCATAGAGGTAGTAAACAGATAACTTCAACAACCGTGATACAAATGTATCAAGTTATCCAGAAAGTTTTTGATTAAAGAAGTGATACCTGTGTTTGCACTCATTTTTAACATCTAATTTAACTATAAATATGGAAGACGACTGTTTCAAATATCAGTTTCACAGAGTAAAACTGTTTGTTTATAAAATCTGGTATTTTGAGGAAGCTGAAGATAGGTCCCCAATCCCTTCTAGTTTGTAGTGTTTGTGCTGAGAAATCTGCTGTTAATCTGATGAGTTTTCCTTTATAGGTTATCTGGTGCTTCTCTCTCACAGTTCTTAAGATTCTTTCCCTCATCTTAATTTTGAATAACAATGTGCCTAGGAGAAGATCTTTTTGCAAAAAATTCCCCAGGTGTTTTTTGTGCTTCTTGGATGTCTAGGTCTCTCGCAAGGCCAGGGAAGTTTTCCTCGATTATTCCCCCAAATATATTTTCCAGGCTTTTGGAATTCTCTTCTTCCTCAGGTACACTGATTATTCTTAAGTTTGGTCATTTAACATAAACCCAGACTTCTTGATGAATTTGTTCATATTTTCTTATTCTCTTTTCTTTGTCTTTGTTGGATTGGGTTAATTCGAAGACCTTGTCTTCGAGCTCTGAATTTCTTTCTCCTACTTGTTCAATTCTATTTCTGAGACTTTCCAGGGCATTTCGCATTTCTAAAAGTGTGTCCAAAGTTTCCCGAAATTGTATTGTTTTTTCTTTAGGCTGTCTATTTCCATGAATATTTCTCCCTTCTTGTATCATTTTTTTTGGATTTCCTTGCATTGGGCTTAGCCTTTTTCTGGTCCCTCCCTGACTAGCTTAATAACTAACCTCCTGAATTCTTTTCGAAATAAATTAGGGATTTCTTCTAGTTTATATCCATTGCTGGTGAACTAGAGTGATTTTGGGGGGTGTTGAAGAGCCTTGTTTTGTCATATTGCCAGGGTTGGTTTTCTGGTTCCTTCTCATTTGGGTAGTCTCTGTTAGAGGGAAGGTCTAGGGCTGAAGGCTGTTGTTCAGATTCTTTTGTCCCATGGGGTATCCCCTTGATGTAGTACTCTCCTGCATTTCCTATATATGGCTTCTTGTGAGCTGAACTGCAGTGGTTGTTGTCTTTCTTCTAGGTCTAGCAAACCAGTGAGTCTACCCACCTTAGAGTTGGTACTGGGGGTTGTCTGCACAAGAGTCCTGTGATGTGAACCATCTATGGGTCTCTCAGCTATGGATACCAGTGCCTATTCCGGTGGAGGTGGCAGAGGGTACACTGGACTCCATCAGGGTCTTTAGATTTTCTGGTTTAATGCTCTCTTTTTGTGCTGCTTGGCCTCCTGCCAACAGGTGGAGCTTTCAGGAAAGAAACTTCTCCCACAAACAGACCTTCAGCTTCTCCAGTGGGTCTGTGTGTTTATGAGAGGAGGGTCTCCCTTCTCCCTTTTCCGCTTCTGCAGTTGGGGCACTCACAATATTTGGAGTGTCTCCCAGGTCTTGCAGGAGCAGTCTCCTTCCTTCAGAGGGTCTGTGGGTCTTCTCAGGATAGCTGGTTTGTTCTTGCAGTTGATCTGGTGCTAAAATTCACAATGCAAGCCTCAGCATGCTGCTATGTCCAGAGCTGCAATCTAGTCCTGCCTCCCATCCGCCATGATCCTCTGAATCTTGCCTAGCAACAAAGCTGTTTTTAAAAAACATTATATAATAAAGATATTTGTTGGCAATACTCAGGATAAAATATATATAAATATAGATATTAAAAATTGCACAATAAGATTCTAACTTTTGCTGTATTTGGTGAAGCAGAAGATATTCATTGTATTGAACATAATAAAATAAAATATATTCAAAATATAGTTGAAATATATTGAGCTATAGATTAGAAAACTAAATAAAAACACAGATATCAAACTCCCACAAAAAAACAATTATCTTAGGCATAGTTTTCATTTCTGAAAATAGTTTTATACCTTTAAAATATTTGCCAGAATAAAATTTGAGACTATGAATCATTATCAGAATAGCATAAACAGCATTTGTACTGATTAGACCATTTTACAAGTTTTAGTGGAGCTAATAATTTTAATGTCAAATAAATAAAGCATAGCAGTTTCCAGTGAGGAAATGACCTTAATTGCCACTTGCAATGTGGAGAAAGAATGATTAGTAGACACTCATCTTTGCAGTGACCAAACTGTTATTTGATGATGAAACTGATGATCCAATGGACTCCTTACAAAAACATACATGCATTAAATGTAGCGTGTGGATCTATGTATACATAGGCCATCATATTAAAATTAGGCAAATAATTATTAAAATATCAATTAAAATTCTTATTTTCCCTATAAATTATACATTTTAAAGTTTTGATGTTAGTCTGAAAATTGAGTAGATGCAGACCTGAATGATTTTATTGTCATATTTGTGTTTTATATATTGTATTTGGGTATTATATATTTTTATATATTATTTTACTTTTTGAAGCAATGTCTTAGCCTGAAATATTACTGAACTTCAGTTTTCATTGTGCTTAATAAAAAGCACAATATTATTGCGCATTAAGTGCACTAATACCAACCTAAGAATACTTAATAATGTTATTTTTTGCTAGAAATGTAGTTTCTTCCTTATCATATTTAAGTAAATAACTTAACTGAGGGATAACAAAATTCATGAAATTTTCAGGCTTACAAAATGCTCTCCTGGACAATAAAGATAGCAAATGTGGACTTTTGAATCAAAATTTCATTGATTGGAGATACTACCTCAGAATAATATAATGTTAATGTATGTCTTCTTTTATAAGTCCTCTATGCAATTATATTTAATTTCAGTATTTGGTAGTAATAATATATTGTGTTAAAATGTGTTTGAATGAACTCATTAACTTAAACATCAGTTTGGATATGCTAATTTTTAGAACATATACAGTTTAGAATCTCAGTTGATTATTAAACTCAGGAGAAAAAAGTATTCCTTATTATGCATCTCTGGCTATTTATAAGGTAATGTGTTTGTTTACAGGAAATTAAAACAATAAAATTAGTCAATTGTTAATGCCATTTTTTCATTTAGTTTGAATGTTTCAGAAAGGAGACTAATTGCCCAATAGGACTTAATATTGTGCAAATGTTTGATAGTCACCAGACATGCTCCGGTCAGTGTATGGACACATGTTTATTCTTAGGTAGCCTAAACTGTTTATCATTTATGTACACAAATATTTTATTTAATCAGTCTAACATTTATTTTTTACCCACTTAAAGGCTAGCACTATTCTAATGCTTGAGCGGGCCACGAGAGAATAATATAGACACTCAGAGGTCTCCGTGACTCATTTGTAAATGGACGTATTATATCACACCTAGAGCCTTTCTTGGATGGTATGACAAAAATAGTTTCTTATGAAATTTCTGCACTGAGCTATTTCAATATATTTCCCCTCCAAAACATCATAAATATTCCACTGCTGTGTTTTTTTCCTACATTTGAAATATATTTCTCCCTTATTTTTCACTGTCAGTATCCTATCGTTCATCTAGGCACAGGTCCAGTGCAACTTTGCTAATAAGCATTTTGTCCTTCCTGTGTACTCACAAAACAGACTTATAGAGAAATACTTAAAGATTAATGGAAACTTATTCTAAACAGATGTTTAAATTTTATATATTTTTATTACAGAAAGGACTGGATTCCATAAAACTGATATTATTCAAAACAACTCTTTTTTATGTAACTCCTCTGGTTACTCTCATTAATAATCAGATCTTCTTATTATCTGTATGCAATCACTATCACTGTAAAGACAGCCTTCTGCATGTGAGTTTCCTTTCTTTAAATTGTTTCTCCAATTCCTCACTGGAGTAACCCCTCATTTAAGATGTGACCCTCTCCCAGTCACTAATGTATTTCCAATCATCTTTATGTGCCATCTCAGAGGATAAAAATTGTCTGCCCAGTGAATCTAATTCTTCAACAAGCACAACCAATTATAGGTAAGGATTTAGCTCCATCATCGAGACTTCGACCTTTTTGCAACTTGACACTTTACTATCTTTTGTGATGTAGGTCTCTTACCATTTTTTTTTCCCTTTCTACTCCAATTATTCCTTCTAGTCTCTGTTGTTGGTCCTTTTCTTAAAATATTATTTGTAATTAAAGGTTCTTTTTAAGTTGACATTTTCAACCAATGTGCTCTCACTTTATTTTCTTTATATTCATTGTTTTTAAATTGCAATTTTCTATGGATACCAGACATATATATACAGTCTTGTGTTCACCTGAATTTAAGACATAATATCCAAATGATTAAAGATGTGATTTTTTTATAATCACCTGTTCCCAATCCTATTCAAGGCAACATAATAAATAACTGAGGCCAGTTTGCAGGAGCAGTTCAAGTAACCTTTCAAGCCTGTGCTTTAGGAATTTTGTTATGATCTTTTTTTTTTTTAATTATACTTTAAGTTTTAGGGTACATGTGCACATCGTGCAGGTTAGATACATATGTATACATGTGCCATGCTGGTGCACTGCACCCACTAACTCATCATCTAGCATTAGGTATATCTCCCAATGCTATCCCTCCCTCCTCCCCCCACCCCACAACAGTCCCCAGAGTGTGATATTCCCCTTCCTGTGTCCATGTGATCTCATTGTTCAATTCCCACCTATGAGTGAGAATATGCATCTCACACCAGTCAGAATGGCAATCATTAAAAAGTCAGGAAACAACAGGTGCTGGAGAGGATGTGGAGAAATAGGAACACTTTTACACTGTTGGTGGGACTGTAAACTAGTTCAACCATTGTGGAAGACAGTGTGGCGATTCCTCAGGGATCTAGAACTGAAAATACCATTTGACCCAGCCATCTCATTACTGGGTATATACCCAAATGACTATAAATCATGCTGCTATAAAGACACATGCACACGTATGTTTATTGCGGCATTATTCACAATAGCAAAGACTTGGAACCAACCCAAATGTCCAACAATGATAGACTGGATTAAGAAAATGTTATGATCTTTTTAATTTTGATCTCATCAACTTATCAACTTATCAATCTCTCTGTAAATAATTTGTTTTCTTAGCCTTACTCTTTCAGATTGAAGTTACATTATATTACCTTTTAAATTTTCCATCTCAGTTCTGCCCCTAAATCTAGGGGCAGATGATTCTTATTGCAGTAGTCTGAAGTGTAAAATTCATACCTGTAATCCCAGCAGTTTGGGAGGCTGAGATGGGCAGATCGCTTGAGGTCAGGAGTTAGAGACCAACCTGGCCAATATGATGAAACCCCATCTCTATTAAAAATACAAAAATTAGCTGGGCATGGTGGTGCACACTTGTAATCCCAACTGTTTGGGAGGCTGAGGTAGGAGAATTGCTTGAACCCGGAGTTGGAGGTTGCAGTGAGCCGAGATCACGTCACCACACTCCAGCCTGGGGAACAGAGTGAAACTCTGTCTCAAAAAAAAAAAAGTTTCTGATGTTCTGCATTTTTTCTCTTCCAAGGAGAAACTTCTATTAGATTTATTAAATTCTGTGTAGTTGCTTTTCATTTCAAGAAATCTGAAACAACTAAGTTAATACCTATTTGTTTTTGTTTTCCGTGACTCAACATTGCTTCTCCAAAAAGTAATGTATTAATGCAACGTGAAATTAGTTGTCAGCTTTGTTTTTCAATGAATTTTTGTTTACTGACATATGGGAGGACACTCAAAGCATCACATTACTTTAAAGTCAATTATTTTAAATTCTTGCATGTTCCCATAAGTATCCCTTATAACTTAATACTAATAGACATTAAAATTCCTCAGCAAGAGGCATTCTGAAATAGACAATGCCATTTTGATATTAAAAGTGTAGAGTTAAATTCAGTATTTGAACTTAGCTTACCAACAATATCAGCATTATATGGATAAAAGTAATTTTTTTAATTTAACGATTGCTACATAGTTCATATTTTACCTGAAAACTGCAGCTACTTATCTTGAATGATGTTGATGAGTGCAACCATAAATAAGATTTGCTTTATTCATCTGAGAAAAGATTGTTCTGAATAAAAAGTAATTAATATTTACTTTCAGTCTGAGAAGTTGTACTGCATTATATTACATTTAGCTTAGTAAAATACAGTGGAATAGTAAAAATAACAAGATAACCATATCCATTCCCAACACTGAAAACAAAAAGCATTGAGAAGATACTTATTATTCTTACTCTTTATCTGTCTCTATCTATGGATATGTATAAATTTGTATATTTTCATCTGTTTGACAATTTTGTATGAGTATGATCTTACAAATAATGAATTCTTCTGGTGAACTTTGGCTTTTTATATTTTATTTTATTGTATCTTATTCGCTTTTTTAAAAGGAAAATATAATCTCATATTCATACATTACAAATTTGTCTTTTAACACCAATCATTAAAGAATTAGACATTACTTACTGTGAAGAGACTTCAATATGCTTCTTGTTTGATCTCTAAATCCTTCACAGACTTATATTAACTTTTCTCTTCCCTTCTATTCCACGTTAAATAATGTTTTATTATTCAACAAGTCTTTTGAATGTAATTGTAAATCAGATAAACATACTTTTGATAGTGCCATCCTTAATAAGAATATTACTCATTGACATCTATGAACTTGAATTTATACAGTTCCCAGAATATCATTACAGCAGCCATGCAAATCATTTTGTACTCAAGGCCTGAGGGAAATAAATCAGTCTTAAGAAAATTAGTCAGCAACTTGAAGTCCTTCAGTGGTTACAGACAGGAGTCATAATAAAATTCAAACTCCTTACAGAAACCCTGCTTTGATTCGAACCCTAACTGTCCTGCTTCATCTCCTTCACTTTCCTTTGTTTTGGTTCAGTTTTAAGTAAATTTCTTCAATACTGTTGGCAATGTGTGTCTATGATTTGCACAGCCCTTCCCTCTGACTAGCATGCCCTTCCTAAGTTTTAGTCCACGTGTCTAAATCTTGCTATTCTTTCAAGTTTCTCCAGAGGGTAATTCCTTGTAAGATAATAACAGTAGAGTTTCATATAAGCAATTGCACAGAACTGGCAACATGACAATAAATAACAATGGCTTCTGTCCTGAAGCGGCTATCCACTGGTTTTGATTCTTCATTCTCGGTCTGACCTTCTTTTGTGTCCCCAGAACTATGTTTGCTTATTTTTGTGGCAGCACTTAATTCCCTAGCTATAATATACATCTTCTTGTAAGAATTCCCAATAAACTCTAAGCTCTGTTGTAGTAGACAGTGTCTTTCATCTTCAAATCTCAAGATCTGTCACAGTCACTGACAAACACTAGGCCAACTACAAATATTTATTGAATATATTAATGCATAAATGAATGAATGAAGTGTCACATTAACCAGCTTCAAAAAGAGGAGGGCATATATAAGTGAACCTTTATATAAATGTATCTCATTTGTATGTAAGCATTTTTTACATTTAACCATTTAAAGTATAAGTCTTTATAATATCCTACCCATGTAAGCCTGTTTCCCAGTAATGTAATTATATTTTGATGAGTTTTGATTATCATTCATAATGATTATTTCTGTACCTGACGAGTGAATTATTTAAGGACACTGGAGTTAGCAAGGTATTCACATTTTCATTTATTATGACAGACTGTTTTTACTTATCTTGAGACATTAACTTGAGTTCCTGTTTATTTAAAACAAATTTTGTCATTTCTACAATTATAAGTATGAATATGGCTTTAGCCTATTATCTTGGTGAGCACTTAGGAAACTTCCATGAACTCAGATATCTATTTCTAAGATTGAAATTTTGCACACTAACAAAGCACTAGGGAACATACTAAATGAAGTATTGAAAGGAGTTCCCATTAGTTCTTTGAAAATGTCTGTACTATCTAGAAAGAAGCTTTTATAGTTTGTTTTTATTTGTTCTTAATTATCAAATGCTCTGCTACCTGATGTGTTCTAGAACTACACTTTGTAGTATGATAACTAGTAGCCACATGCAGCTATTTAAATGTAATTAAAAGTAAATAAAACATAAAATTTACCTTTTCAGTTGTAACAGTCACAACCCAAATACTCACTCAGTAAGCATCTGTAGCTAGTGCATACTGTATTGGACAGTACAGTAATAAAACATTTCCATTATTTCATTTTCATCCCATTAGACATTTTCTTTCTCTTGAAAGTAGAAGAAACTTGACAAGTAAAGCTCTAGTAAGATATTACATTATAAACTACAGCTACTGCATATTCTTTTGTGTTTTATAATAAATTATATGTACCAATTTTTAAATTATGTACCAATTATGTACCAACTTTATGTAACAATTTTAAATTATGTACCAATTTTCTTTATATGGCCATAATATTTTGTTTGAAATCTTCCATTCAGCATTTCATTTCATAATGCAGAATAAATAATCAGCATCTAGCATTTTCCAGATTCAAATTCCTCAAGGTAAATGAACTCAGACTCCCCTAAAATTTAGAATAGATAATATATTTCCACTTAACAAAACAGTTATGCTTCAATTAAATTTTTTTCTCTACAGTGTGTAGCTTATTTTATTTTTTATTCAAAAACATAAATTATGTGTATATTGCAGGATATTTTAAAATGTAGCCATATAGATTACTTAATTTTCAGGTTTTATTTTCTAAAATATTTTTGATAATTAATGTAATATTGAGTATATTGCCTTCTGAAATATAATTTTATTATTATTTTACTAATATTGGGCATATCATAATAACTGAACTACTATACTAGTCAAGTTCCTCAGAATTTCAGGGCTGTGAAAGAAGGGGAAGTTCAGCATCATTTTCAGCATATCAAGGGATATTAAAATATTTAAGAAGTTGACTAGCAATCTTTAATGTATTTATTCAAGAAATATTTATCGAATGTCTATTATGTGGTAGACTTTTTTGTTTGTATGTTTGTTTGGGGGATTCAGTAGAGAAAAACGTTGGAATTCTCAATAATTTCTGAGATACAATTTTTTTTCTTGATCCTAGTAAAAACAGAAAGAAAACACAAATATCTTCAACAATAAAGATCTTATGATCTTAATTTGTATAAGAATTTTCCTTAGAGACTTTTGTAAAGCTTAAGTTTGTTGAATTTAAGATAAGGTGCTGGAAAGAAGGTAAAACTAATAAAAATTTATTGTACATTTTATCTTTGATAAGTTCCATGGTCTAAATGTTTGTGTTTCACCCCCAAATTCGTATTTTGAAATTCTAACTTTCAAGGTGATAGTTTTAAGAGAGAGTGCCTTTGAGAGGTGAATCGGACATGGGGTCAGAACTCTCATGAATAGAATCAGTACCCTTATCAAAGAAACCCCGGAGAAGACTTATCTCTTCTACCATGTGAAGTTATGATGAAAAGACAGCCTTCTGTGAACCAAAAAAATGGACCCTCACCACACACTGAATCGGTCAGCAGCTTGATCTTGGGCTCACCCAGCCTCCAAAACTAAAAAATAATTTCTGTTCCTTATAAGCTGCCAATTTTACAGCATTTTGTTATAGCAGTGCAATGGATTGAAACAGTAGACAAAATTCCACCCCGACACAATTAACATGACACTGTAAATATGATAAAATGTTTATTCTCCTTTTGGCTATTATATCGTTGCTTTATGATTGGAGGAAAGGGAAAATGGAAGAGAGAGTGAATAAGAGAAAAAAAGAAAGAAAAAAATGAAGGAAAAGCAAAGAAGAAACCAAACAAGTAAGCAAGAATAGAGCATATAAATTATAATCGGGAAGGCTTTAGAAATATATTCTGTCTAACTTACAAATCCCTAGCTTTCAGAAACAAAAGGAAAGAAAAAGCAATGTAGAAAGATTAAGGAAAGAAGGGAAAGGAAAAAAATAAGATAAAAAAGAGGAATAGAAGGAGGCAGGGAGGAGGCAGGGTGAAAGGAGAAAGGGAGAAATGAAGAGTTTTTTAGAATAATAATTTGCTTTCATCTGAATCTAAACCATATTACTAGTAATCACGGATAAACTCTGAAAAGGCACCTCCTAAATATGCACTTAAACAACTTGACAAAACCTGACAGGTTGGATCCTCCCACTTGCTACATAGGTATTTTCAATGAGCGAACTGATGCCACTAGTTCAATCTGTACTTATGCAAGCTGAAGCAAAGTGGCAGCTTGGCATAAATTCAGACAGGGTTAATGATAGTGAAGCTGGTGGGCTGACAAATGTGGGCAATCTTTAAATGGCTCGTTGAAAGGTTGGCTGCTGAAATGGTAGGCAAAGTGATTCATTTGCTAAAAAGGAAAATAAAGTATAAAATATAATTAACAAAAGAAAACAGACTTTAGAAAATAGATTGTCTTAATTTGCAAATCCCTGGCTTTCAGATGCAAAATAAACTTCCAAAGTAGATTTTTATCTTATGGGTTTAGCATTTACCAAACTAGGACAATTAGATGAGGTTTTTTTCTCTATTCTATATAGAGTCTTTAATTTGACCTTTAGTTGAATTTGCTACTAAAAAGTCTACATAGAAAACAGTAAGAAAAATATAGCTTCATGATTTACAAAAATTGATGCATATTTATTTTACTCTTCTGTTTAAATTAGCACACTGTAAGGTTTGCAATGCTTCACTAATATATATTTGAAAGTAATTGGACAGTTCTAGCCAGATGAAATTGGTTATACAAGTGTAACAATGCAGAACACTGCTGATAACTGTGCTTTAAAAATCCCTAAGTGTTAGTTGGGTTTATTCAGTTATGAATCAAGGTTTCATTTTTATTTCATTAGAAAATATTTTCATAACTATGAGACATATGAACTTAATATGAAATGTATGTATAAGAAAGAAAAGAAAGATGAACTCTCATATTTGTCCTACCTCAGATTTCAAAGTAATTGTTCATCCACACAAAGATGCTTGTTTTTTGCATTTTGGCTTTTGGGTAGCACATTCTATTAGAAGGAGAATAGCATTAATTGGGTTGTTATGGCTGCAACTAATTAAATATATAAATATCTTTAAGGAGAAAGCTTTTTTGTTTCACTTCTGCTCACATGAAAATTAATAAACATAAGAATAATTTTTCCCTCATGACTATTATAATTGGAAATAATTTTGGCTAACAAAATTTACTTTGCTACTATTAATCATATTAAAATTATTAAATATCTTAAAGAGGCCTTCAGACAGCATGGAAATTGTAGAATTACATCTTTCTACTGTTTTTGAACTCAGAATTAATAAATTAAAATTTTGAAGTCTCTCACTGTAGCAAAATTTGTTAGAGGAAAGATTTGATAGAATCTATTGATTTACATAGCATTTGATGCATATTTTCTCTACAGATATAAATATCCACTTGGGAATTCTAAGAAAGACTTTAGGGATTATAGATGAGTGATGAATTAACACTTTTAATGTTTTTCAAAATGTCTAATACTGTATATCAATATGTTAACCTCCATCATGAATTGAGAGAGAGATTCTAAACTACATATAAATATCAAATCTTCAAGTTCATATTTTAATGAGAATATCTTTCACCAGGTTTTGGTTATTTTTAATGACACATGTTTTGTATGCTAAAGCCCCGAAAAATGTATCAGAATACTTTTAGATGATTCAATATAATCGATCAATTCCCTTCTATTCTAATTGTTATATTTATAGTCATTTGATTTTCAAAAAGAATGTTAAGACAATTCAATAGAAAAAGAATAGTATTTTCAACAAATGATGCTTGGACAAGTTGAATTTCACATATATAATAATGCTGTTGAACTCCATCCGCACACCATACATGAATATTAACTCAGAATTGATCATCATCTAAATGAAAATATGAAACTCCTAGAAGATAATTTAGGTGTAAATGTCATGACCTTTAGTCAGGCAAGGTATGACGTCAAAGCCCAATGAACAAAATGAGGAGAGAAAAAGATAAATTTTGCTTTATCAAAATGAAAAACAGTTGTGCTTTGAAGGACATTTATCAAGACATAAAAATGTTGACTCACAGAAATGGGGGAAATACTTGGAAATCATATACCTGATAAGACACTGGTATTCAGAAATCACAAAGATTACTTGCAACTCAGTAACAATAAAAAGACAAATAGCTAAATTAAAACAGCTCATATAATTTGAATGTATATTTCTCCAAAGAAGATATACAAATGGCAAACAAGCACATGGAAAGATTCTCAGCCTTATCAGCCATCGAGGAAATACAAATGCAAATGACAATGAGATCCTACTTCATATCCACCAGGAAGGTTATAATAAAAAAGGCAGACCATTGCAAGTGAAGACATTAGAATCCTACTACATTTATTTGTAAACGTAAATGGTGGAAGCGATTTGGAAAATAGTTTGGAAGTTCCTCAAAAAGTTAAACATAGTTACAAAGTGCCCAGCAAATTTTCTTCTAAGTACATATCCAAGAGAAATGAAAAAAAGTGTGTATATATATATATATATGTTATATATATAATGTTGCTATAAACATTCATGCACATTTTTGTATGTATATATAATTTTTCGTTTTTCTTGGATATGTACTATATATTTATATACATATATATATCCAAAAATGTGTGCATGAATGTGCATAGCAACATTATTCATAATAGCCAAAAACTAGTGATAACCCTAATGTCCATCAACTAATGTATAATAAAGAAAATAAAGTATATACATACAATGGGATATAATTTGATGTTAAAGATAAGGTAGTACTAATAATTGCTCGACCTGGAGAAATCTTGAAAACATTATGTGAAATAAAAGAAGCCAGCCATAATAAACCATACATTGTATAATTCCAAACATACAAAAACATATAAAATGCCTGGAATAGAAAAATCTATATATACAGAAAATAAAATAGTAACTAAGCAGTGTGGAAAATGGAGATAATGGAGAATGATTCCTAATGAGTGTAGCAGTCTTGGTGGTGGTGGGGGGTAATGAATATATTTTAAAATTAGAATGTGGTAGTAGATGCACAATTATGTAATATATAAAAATTAATAGTTCATTTTAAATAGGTATTTTTCATATGAGAATTATATCTCAATAAAGTTATTGAACTATAAGCAAATATAAACACACATACAGGTAATCGAAATTTGAGGATTTAATTTCACATACAAACCTATATTGCACAATGTTTATTTAAATCATAAAAAAATTAGTGAAGTAGAAAGTAGACATATAATAGAAAATATTAACAAAGCCCAAAGCTAGATGCTTGAAATAATAATTAAATTTTAAAAGAGTAAGACTAACCAAGAAAAAAAAAGCCGAGGAACACTACTGTAGTAAATGTCATGGCATACACCTATTTGTTCATCTAAAATCTGCAGATGTCATAATGATCCTCTCTCATTCTCTATATCCAATGAATTATAAGAGCTATTAATAGAGTATCAAAACATAAGACTCAGAGTTTGGTATTGAACGAGATCAGGATATGGCATTCCAAACACTTTGGCATAAGAATTATTTTTAGCAAAAGGCATGTAAATTCCTAAAATTCCTTATTTTATAAAAGCAGAGTCTCCCAAAAGAACTCAATTGTCATGAACACCCTCCCCAGGAGTGACTCTCATCTTCTCAGAGGAGTCTGCATCACACTCTAACATAGTCACTGGACTCCCATATTTCCCATCTATTCTCCTAGGAAAATATTTATTTTATCAAAAAGTCATTTGTTTTTCCATAAGTGCCCTTTCTCTTCCCGCCTTTTCTCAGCAAAGTGTCTGGCCTGAGGACTTAGGATTCTAGAGAGAAAAAGTTTTTCCTTCCCTAAAGTTTTAAGAAATTAAAAGTTTGTATATAATTCTGAATACTTATCACAGCAAAACTCACAATTTTCAAAAATCTTCTACATATATTATCTCATCCTCAAAGCTATGGAAAAAGTAGAGAATAATATTAATTATATTATATATATTATAGTACACTATGCAAAGCTATTTGACATATCATTTGTGATTTTTTCAACATTATAAAGAAGATACAATTTGACAAGAATACTTAACATTTTAATAAAAATATTTCTTTGCCAATAACCAGTCTTTTAATATACTGATGTTATCTCATTGATTTTGAATGTATTAATTGAAATGCATTTCTTTCTAAATAACTTCTTGATAAAATAAGCCATATTTTCTTCTTTTTGTTACAAATCTGATGTTTTCTTTATAAATAGTTGTCCAAATGAATTTCAGAGAGTTGCCTATGCTCTTGAATGTTCAGTTTCCTTTTTCAAATGAAAGCATAAAAAAGAAAAATATATTATTATTTGTATTTGCATATATTTCATTGTAATTTATTTTGGCAACTATAGGAAGTAACTGGCATATGAATAAAAGAGTAATATATATGCACATAAAGAGAGAGGAAGAAGGAAAGAGACCCCACTGTAGTATCCTTACTATCTCAATATTCCTTATGGCACTTTTTTTTGAACATACCTCTTGTAAATAAAATATAACATTTTAATTAATAGATTAGACTTTCATGGATTAAAAGACTTGACATATAATTTTCCTTTTATCTGCTTGGAACAGGCTTGACAAATGATGAATAGTGCTCAGTCTCTATAATTAACTGTCTCTACAACTATCCATATGGACAAGGAATTCTTAAGTTACCCTTCTTGGTTAAATAAATAAAATGTTAGGAATACTAAAAAATGACATTGATCTGTCATGATTTATTCTAGATTATTAATAACTTTACCTTTCTGGTTCTTTTCATGGTAGATCATGAATTTCATTAATATTGGATTTCAAGGAAAGTAAGAATTTGTGTTGTATTCTGTCTTTTTATTGGGAAGGCTTTTAATCTAGTGCCTCTCTCTTTCTCTCCCTCCCTTTCCTCCTCTCCTTCTCTCTCCTTCACTTCAAGATACTCAACATCTTTATTTTGCACCCTTATATCATATTCTCATAAACTTTTTGCAAAGTTTCAAAATGTATGATTTTTCTATTCAAGATTTAGTTGGCTATGACTTCTATTTCTCTCATCATCAGCATACACATTTTTATTTTGATTGATAGTGACTGCTAGTCAGTCCTCCAGGAGGACTGTACCTCCCAAAGGTAAATCTGTCAGCTCAGATTTCTGCTTGATAATGTCTGATTAGGCTGACAGTTTTGCCCAGTTTTTTTTCTTTCTATTTGATTTCTCATCTTTTTGTTTCAAATTTCTATCTTACTGGCTATTAGAGGCATGCTAAAAGCCATGCCGCTAAGGCCTGTAGTAACATATGCTACTGAATGGCAAAGCAGAGGACAGAGATTTGTGGTTTTCTTTAATTTTCTGCCAACAGCTGACATGTTTGATGGGGGAAATGCTTATGGTTTTATTTTGCCATTATTCTGAATCTGCTGTGAAACGAATTCTGCTGTGAATATATTCAATGCAATAACACATTCCTGCTACATTTACACATACATAGATTGAGCTTGGATAAAAATGTATACAGATTTTGTTTTATTTAAATTACTTTTTAACCTATACAATATGCATTTTGTCAGACCAAATAATAATACATACTCCATATTGGCCATACCTGTTAACTCAATGAACGGAACACTAATAGTTGATTTTCCTTTTCTGTGAATAATGTGCTTATAGTTTTACGCAATTTTTCAACAAGTATTTAACATTTCTACTACGCTCAATTAAAAACAGAAGATACATGCCCACATAGACATTTTATTAGTTGAAAGTAATAATGAGCAACACAAAATAAAGTTGAGAAGGAAGTTGTGTGACATATTAGATACCGATTGTAATAATAAAAAGAATGATAATATAGTTAACATCTGTCGCTTACTACTTGCCTGGTACTGTACTAGGCATTTTTATGTATTATGTCTTTTAATGTTCGCGATAACATTATGGAGAAAGTGTTATTGCTTCTATTTTATAATGAAGAAATTGGTATGCAAAGAGTTACATGAATTCTTCCAAGTTACACGCCAGAAGTGGCAACACTGCAGTTTGAATTTGTCTCCAGCAATGGACTCCAGAGCTCAAGTAGGAAATGTAACTGTGTGTGTGTTGGGTGGGAAAAGAGAGGTCAGAGGCAACAATCATTTATTGATCTCCTGTTATGATACAAATATTATATTCACATTTTAAAGCATAATTAGCTCACATTATTCCTGGATTTTTATTGATTTGAATCAACAAAATGTACATGAAAGTTTTCCTGGCAGGCAAACTAGCCCAATTAAAAATAATCGCTTTTTACAGGAAATTAATGACATTAATTTTTTAAATGTATACAGTAGTAGTGTATATAAGTACAAAAAGTTACACTGAATATAATTTCAAACGCTGCAAATTTCTTTTTTGTTGTTACTCGTAACAGCGTCTAAATGTGTGCCATAGTTGCATTGTTCTCAGGTTGTTCATGACTTTACACTTCATAGGTGAATACACTGGGATTTTCTTAAATTTTCCTCTTTTAAAATGTTTATCGTGGTATCATGACTTGCGGACTGTAGCCTTGTTTTCAACTCCCTGTCAAAAGAAAAAAAAATCTAATTTAATCTCAAAGTAAATATACTACACAGGTTAATTTGAAAGCTCATTCAAATGTGATGTCTTCTAAGTCCACTAAAAATATAAAATTATTTATTTTCTACTTTTATAAAGGTAATAATGAATTTATTTTCAGTGCCTTGAAACTTTTCCTGAGACTTGTCTAAAAAGAATGTTAGACTCTTAGGCTTCATAGAATTTGTAATGAATTTGGGTATATTTCACAATTGTTAAACGGCAAATGATTGAAGACTATTAAATGCACTCAATTTTAAAAGAATAAAGGAATATTATATTTTGTGTTTCATAAAAATTAAACCATTGGTAATTGTTGGTTCAATTTTGAAATGTTAATCCAAGAGTCATACTAGGCTCTGATATGTTGATAGTTTGAGTTCTAGGCACAATAGAAAGCATATGACATGTATTTCCCTTTTAATAGTTTATGTCTCCACAAGCTATTTCCCCCATTAAAACATACTTTTTTCTAAATCATCTAATTGTAGAAGACATAACATAGCTAACCTATACATGAAGCTGTGATGATATATTAATGAAATAAGAGACCTGCTTATCCTATGATGATATATTAATGCAATAAGAGATCTGCTACATATCTGCTTCTCAGGCTGCTTCTCAGCCTGTATTTTATTATTTATTTTAAAACGCCATATTTTCTTCATTATGAAAGTGATGCATGTTCATAATAAAATATTTATGAAGCACAGAAAAACTATAAGAAAAATGTAAATGATGTATAATTCAACCAAGATTTAGTTGGCTATGACTTCTATTTCTCTCATCATCAACATTCACATTTTTATTTATTTGTTATGATAACCTCAGTTGGAGTTAACAATTGAATACTTTTTATATACCTATATAAGGCATATTTTATTCAGAATATCTCCATGGCATGGTATATACTCCTATAAGGCATTGTTTGGATTGGCATGTTTCCATTTAATATTATTCAATGTTATAATTTTACCATTTGCATAATATTAAATTATATGTCTATTAAAAATTTTACACAGCTAGTAACATGAGATCACTTCCATTTTAATGTGGCTAATGTTGGATTTAATATAATCAATTACAGTGATGTTTGTAAATTTCTCAGGAATTAGTGCCTTATGAATTAGCATATATGTTGAATTTCCCAAGAAGTAGAATTTCAAGACTGAATAATATATATATTTATTTTTATATAAAATTCTACAGTGTATTCTTATATTTATGATTGAGAACATTACATAAACTCAGCCTTCTGAGTAGCTGGGTTTACAGGTGCCTGCCACCACACCCAGATAATATTTTGTATTTTTAGTAGAGTCAGGGTTTCACCATGTTGGCCATGCTCGTCTTGCACTCCTGACCTCAGGTGATCAGCCAGCCTCAGCTTCCCAAAGTGCTGGGATTAAAGGCCTGAGCCACTGTGCTTGGCCTTCTTGTTTTATTTTTATTGGTTACTTTCTTCTGTGAATTCCCTATGCATTTTTGTTGCCTATTTTTTCAATTAAGTGTTGTTATTATTTATTGACCTTGAAAATATTTTATATGTTAATATCATGTATATTTCAAATTTCTTCCAAATCTGCCTCTTAGTTTTCTATATGTATTAAACATATCATCATCACTGCTTTTGAAAAATAATGTATAAAGGAGAGTCAAAAGCATGCCTGATTACAAAACAGTAAACTAGTTGCACACAAAAATAATGCCTGTGTTTTTAGCTATAAATACACCTAAAATGTCTTATTGTGTATCTAGTTATTTATCTACCTATTTATTATCTAAGAACAGTGATACTGGAAAGCATGGCTACCTAAAGCCAAATAAACGGAAGACAAAAAGTTCTGTTTTCTGTACAGAACCATAATAACAAGAATTCATAATACTTCCTCAGAAAGTTTATAACAATATTAAATCATTTAAAATAAAAACTTTTTATTTATTTTATTTAAAATAAAATAAAAAAGATAATAAAAATCATTTAAAATCAAATCAAATCAAAAATCATTTATTTAGTGACCTAAATAAATATTTTTAATTGCTCATTAGTCACTTTTACTCTTTGCTTTAATGAAGTAATTTTCATTTTATCAAGTAAATCAATTCATATGGTATATCTCATTGCTTGTTTACCTCAATTGAAATCTTCACTGCATAAAAAATGAAAGAAAATTCTTTGCACCCAATTTATTTTAAAAAGAAATCAAGTCCTTACCAGAAATGTGTTTGAAAATATAATTTTAATGTTTTCCCTTCTTTTTCACAAAGTAACATTGACTTTTTACCTTTCTTTTGACATTTTTATAAACTAAATTTTTTATTTATTTTGGTTACTTGTAATCTGTCACATCCACATATAAAACATAGAAAAATGCATTCACATATTGATTAACTTTGCCAATCCACCATGATATACAATTGCTATATTTAGAAAAAGATTATCTGGAAAATTACATATTTTATATATGATTTCATTCTTTGAAAAATATGTATATAACTGATGTATATTAATTTTTCTGTTTAATGATCCAGCAGCCTACAATGCCTACTACAATTATTAAGTGTATTATTTGAGAAATATTTACTCCTGAGGTTTTGTTGTGATTTTTTTTTAATTAATAACATTTCTTAGCAAATAGCTCCCAGAATTTTCTTGTCTGGCATTACATTTCAAATCTTAAAAATCAGTTCATGCCACATCTACATTGCTTTTTTAACGTAAAACCTTGCTAAGATCATTACTAATTCACTTACACAATTTTTTTTAGTTTATCATGGAAATAAGATGTTTCAAGTAAGTTACATTTAAACCAATATGCTTCATAGTAACTTAAATAACGAAACTTAAAATTATTTTATTATAGAACCTGGATGTCAGTATTGATATTAAGACAGTGTGTGTCTAACTGTGTGTGTGTATGTGTGTTCTCTGATAAATTATCCTCTGAAATACTCTGCCTTGAGAAATGAAATGATATATTTTAAATGGTACTGTGAAAGTATCAAGCTTGGTGAAGCATTTATTTATTTGAACATAAAATATGAAATTTCAACAAAGTTCTTCTAGAAGTAATAAAATGTGAATCATATGTTTAGAAATGTCCACGTGATATTAAGCCATTGGGTTTATCCAAGAAAATATATTTTTTAAAAATAGCACACTTGTTTGGTCAACATGGAGCAGTAATGGCTTCAATTTCTTCAAATAGTTATCTGTTCAAGGAAGAAAAAATCATTAAACCTTTTTATTTCTCTACAACTGACCACCTAGAACCTCCCAGAATTTAATCTTATAAAGATTAAATTGGAAAAATGTATGTAAAATATTTGGCATACTTCCTGGTGTTTGTGATTAATCGGTGTTGTGTTTCAACTTATTATTTTCCTTAGTTTGTGAAACGATGAGCTGTCAGCCAAAATCTATGTAGATTTCAACTCCTAAAAATAGTAACAAAATGCTAACTGCTACAATATATGGAATTTTAATGTGAGTTACTATTTAAATTTTGATATTTTACTTTTTGGACTTGTCTAATAATAATAATAAATATATCTATATTGACTTTTTGTTGCCCTTGGGCTGATGACACTTGGGTTATCAGAGATGGATTTGAGTGTACAGGAATACTTACACTCACATGTATTCTTAGAGTTTTTGTACATACTCAGTATATTATTCATTCATTTGACAAATATTTAATGAGTATTTAAAATCATCAGTTAACTTGTGCACTTCTAGGAATATTGGAGAACAAGGATGAGTTTTTCTACTAATGGAACTTATCTGCCAAAATTGATAGCTATTAGATAATCATGCTAACTAATTTATAGTTGTCATCTGAGATAACTGCTTTGAAGAAAAGAGAGATGATCTTTGTGAGCACACAACAAAGCAGCCTTACTTAAACAGTAGAGTTGCTTTGTATGGGACACAGATGATGCTGAGCGCTCAGTACCAGCTACTCATAAGTGAGCATTATGTTATATTTGTCTTTCTGTCTCCAGTGACAAGCACAGTAACTAGCAAGTAATCAAACAATTTATTCAACTGACTTTATGTGACAAAACTTTTTAAATCACCTTATGTTGTCATCACTATAAGAAGAATAGATATTATTATTAAAATTAATGAATAAAAGCATGTGATCAGAAGATATGTAAGTAATTTTGGAAATATATCTTAGGTTTCATGAAGACAATATTTTTAAATAAAATGTATTGTTTATAAAATATTAAGAAAACACTTGCTGTCATCTAAACCTATACAAGAATTAAATATATGCTTTTAGAAGCATGACCAGAAAGAAATCCTATTTACCATTTGTTTTACACAAACTTAAGTAGCAAAATTAATTGTGCTCACTAGAACACCAATCACCACATATAAAGATTAGAGTCCTGGTCACATGTTATTGGTATATTTAAATGGTTATAGGATAGATTAGTGAATATCAATGAATATCATAAAATATAATAGATAATGGCACTTCATCCCACTCTTTGTTAGTATATAACCTTTGGGTCATTATATTGCATTCTGTAAACACTGACAAAATTGATTATAGCAGAAGATTGTTATGGACTGACTTGTTTCTTTTAAAAAATGTTTAATAGATAAGTAGTAAAAACAAAATATTATAGATTAGATAACTAGGAGGTTACGGTAATATCCTACTCCCTCACATTACTTTGCTATTATCACCAGTTATTTAGGGAAATATAGGTACAGCCATAGGAAGCTAGGATCCACTTAGCTTTAATGGAAAGGATACTCCCTTTGGGGAAAGGAGTTGTGTGGAGTGGGAGGGAGTGGGCTGGCTCTAAGAGAAGAAAGGTTTCTTTCATGCCTTTAAATTAATGAATATCACCTGCAGGTCTCAGCGCTAGGATCAAAAGCTAATGGATTAAAAGTGGGAGTAATTGGTTCAAATGTTAATGAACCTAAAAGATTATCAGGAACATTCAAGGATAATTTTGTGGTATTTCATGTTGGCCTTTTAAATAATTTAAAAACAACTGTTAGTTGTTGAAAGATATACTATCTATACACTTTTAAGGTTTTACAATTGTTAATATCCCATCAATACATGTTATGACCATTGGAGTGTGTTTGTTCATAGGGTATATTTAAATAATGTTAACAGTTTAATCATCATGGCTTCTTATTTCAAATACTGCTAATATGGTGTTAATCTACATTGCATAAACTGTATTTAGTGAAGTAAATAAAGCTATTTTAAAATTTAATTGAACAAAATTCATATAGAACAAAAAGCAATCATAAATTTAAGCAACGTTTAAATTTTATACTGGGTTTTGAGCCACTGTTGACAATTTTTAATTTTGATTTTTAATTTAGGGTTGCTTTATTTGATATAGAAACTATTAATAATGTGGTAAATATGTAAGTTGTATTAAATCAAAAAATTCTAAATGTCAACAGCTATTTGTACATTTCTATGTAAATGATACGATTTTCTAGTTTGTAAAGATAGCTTTTGGTGGCCCTTTAAATTAAAGACAGCTTTTATTTAAATATATTTATGTTAACTACTAGATTAAGTTTGATAATAAGTCTCTAAAGGAGGTGTTTTATATGCTTTTTTATATATAAACCTGTGAAAAATATTTCTGGAGTTCTAGAAAACAGTATTGAAAAGTTCAAGTATTGGAAAGTATATGACAATATAAATAGAAAAAACTATATAGCTTCAAAAATAGAAACAAACATATAAATATTTATTACAAATGATATACTACACACATACCTACACACATACATCTTTGGTTAATTAAATACACAAATATATATTTTTAGTTAATTAAACCTTTGTGCTATCAATATGAATTTTCAACATTATTGCTGCTGCATATGTCACAATAGTCTTTTTTTAACTTATTATTTTTTTCAAAACCCCTGTAATAACTTTCATTTACTCCTTTTTGTTGATATGTTTTGTCTTCTTAGTACTTTTACTTAACCTGTTTCTAAATATATGTCAATTTTATTATTTAAAAAAACAAGATTTAGTTTCTTAGATTTCTACTGTATTTTTTCTTGTCTATTTCATTGCTTTCTTCATTTATTTTTGTTTTTTTCTTCCACTTTCTTAAATTTTTTTTTTTTTAGTTTCTTGAGTTGAAGACAGATAGAAATTCAGATTACAGATAATCAGCCTGTCATTATACATCTGGAGAGAGGAATATTTGAGGATTTTCTTTTTTTATTTAATTTCCAACTTTAAAGTTCAGGGGTACATGTGCAGGATGTAGGATGTGCAGTTTTGTTGCATAGGTAAACGTGTACCATGCTTGTTTGCTGCACAGATCATCCCATCACCCAGGTATTAAGCCCAGCATCCATTAAATATTCTTCCTGATGACCTTCCTCCTCCCACTCCCAACCATCTGACAGGTCCCAGTGTGTGTTGTTTCCCCATGTGTCCATGTGTTCTCATCATTCAGCTCCCACTTGTAAGAACATGCAGTATTTGTCTTTCTGTTCCTGTGTTAGTTTGCTAACCATAATGGCCTCCAGCTCCATCCATGTCCCTGAAAAGGACATGATCTCGTTCCTTTTTATGGAGGTATAGTATTCCATGGTGTATATATACCACATTTTCTTTATCCAGCCTATCACTGATGGGCATTTAGGTTGATTCCATGTCTTTGCTATTGTGAATAGTGCTACAATGAACATACATGTGAATGTATCTTTGTAATAGAACAATGTATATTCCTTTAGGTATGTACCAGTAATGGGATTGCTGGTATGATTCTGCTGTGGTCAGAAACATATTTTCTGTATATTTTACTAATTTAAATTTTTTCTGACTAAACTTAAGGCCCAGGATATAGTCCATTTTGGTAAGTATTCTTTCTGTACTTGTAAACAATGTGTGTTTTGCAGTTGCTGGATGGAAATTACATATATTTCAATGTCTTTACACTTTTTGGTGATTTTATTCAGTTCCTAAAAGTAGGGTGTGTTAAAATATTTAAGTGTGCTGTAGATGTGTCTATTTCTCATACTAGTTCTATATCTGCTTTTGAATTATTTGTTATTGATGTTACATTCACATAATATAAAATTAAATCTTTTAAAGTGTACATTTCTATGAGCTTTAATAATATTGTATAGCTACTACCTATGTGAATTCCAAAATATTTTAATCACCCCAAGAAAAAGTTATTTCTAACATTTTACTTTTATTTCTGATTCAGTAATTGCTGGATTGCTATAAAAGTTTAATTTTTTAATATAATTTCAACTTTTATTTTACATCTAAGGGAAAGAGGTGCAGGTTTGTTACATAGTTACATTGCATGAAGCTGGGGTTGGGATATGAATGATCTTGTCACCCAGGTAGTGAACATAGTACCCAGTAGTTAGTTTTTCCTTCTGTGCCCTACTCCTTGCCATCTTTATGCCCACGAGTACCAAGGTTTAACTCCTACTTGACAATAGCAAAAATAGCAGAATAGGCAGCTCCAGGGGCCTGTTCTTCCACAGAAACACCACTCACTATTTCTAAATAAATATTATTCAGTTTTGTTTTAAAATATTTAAAATTTTATATGCTTTCTGAAGAAATATACATTATTATTATTGCCCTGGACAGACAAGAGAGTCTTTTGTCTTCCAATTTATATGGCTTTAGGTAGCCATTCTTTCCAAATATTACCTTTCAAGTTAGATATGTTAGATGATAGATAGATACATAGAGAGAGAGAGAGAGAGAGAGAGAGAGAGAGAGAGAGAGAGAAATAGATAGGGGTAAGGCATTTTTAGTTATATTTATAGCTATAAAGGCAGATCTTGTTTTTGTCTGGTACTACTTGACTGTTTTGTAACCATGCCTGCCTATGAATTTTCTTTATACTTCATTTTTCAAAAGCAGTGATGCTATGTTTAATACACATACAAAATTAAGAGACGTTTTAAATTTGGAATACATTTAAAACATGGGTTATCTTGACAAAGTTGATTCTGACAGATTGTGCTAAATTTATTAGTGTTTCTGTGGGGGGATGGGCCCTTAGAATTCCCTATTCTTCCATTTCTGCTGATGTGTTACTACATGCTTTTGTATTTTAAAACTGTATTATGAATTGTATATACATTGAGAGTTGAAATATCTTTTTGCCTAATCTTTTATCATTTAGGAATATCTATCCTCATCACTAGTCGTATTTTATAGCCTAAAATCTAATATGTTTGATATGATATATTAACTCTGTGTATTAAATATATATCAGTTTTTCCTTGAGCTTAACTTTTTTAGTATATCTTTCCCTTCTTTTACTCTCAAATAGTCATGCTCTTAATATTTGTATGTCTCTTGTATGCCTCATATTATTTGTAGTGTATCTTATTCAGTCTAAAAATATTTGCTTTGAAAAGAAAGTAGAGGAGACCTATATAAATAGTAGAATTTATTATATTAGTGGTTTGGAAGGCCCAAAATTGTAGTTATTTTATTTTCCCAAATTGATTTACATATTCATTGCTTTTTCAGTACAAATTCAAGTATTGGAAAGAAAGGGTACTCACAAGCTGATTTTTAAAATGTAGACTTTTTCCTTGCTCCTTTGGAGTTTTGCTATGCATTTGTCTAAATGTGATTTCCTTTCTACTTATCTATTTATTCTGCTTGGAGTTCAAAGAGCGTGATGAATCTTTGGCATTTTGTCCATCAATTTTTCAGTATATCTTCAACTGTTGCCATTGACACATTCATTCTACTGCCTCTTCTGGTGCTCCCGTAATGTATATGTCAGGCCTTGTCACTGATTCCCATGTGTCTGGTAGAATATTTTTCTTTATTTTATCTTTTTTTTTCCCTCTGTGATTCAGAAAAAATATATTTTCTGTCAACCTGTATTTTAGCTTAAACGTCTTTTCTTCCTGTTAATCTACTGTTGAAATACAATACTTTTAACTTCAGTAATGATCTTTATAACTTTTAGTATTTCTATTTTATTTCATTTTCCATTTATCAATTGAGCATTTTGATTGAATTTCTTTCCTTAACATGTAAATTATACTTCTTTTTGCCGCTTTTTATTTTTATTTATTTATTTATTTATTTAATTTTTTTTTGAGAAGGAGTCTCGCTCTATCGCCCAGGCTGGCGTGCAGTGGCGCGATCTCGGCTCACTGCAAGCTCCGCCTCCCGGGTTCACGCCATTCTCCTGCCTCAGCCTACTGGTAGCTGGGACTACAGGCGCCCGCCACCACGCCCAGCTTATTTTTTGTATTTTTAGTAGAGACGGGGTTTCACCGTGTTAGCCAGGATAGTCTCGATATCCTGACCTCGTGATCTGCCCATCTCGGCCTCCCAAAGTGCTGGGATTACAGGCGTGAGCCACCACGCCCGGCCCTTTTTGCCACTTTTTAAAATGTTTGTCTTAGAGTTTGCAATATACATTTACAACTACTCCGAGTCTATTTTTAAACAACATTGTACAACTTCATGGATAATACAAGTACCCTATAATACAGGTAACAATGTATTTCCAGTTCCTTCTTCTATAATTTATATTATTCCTGTCATTCATTTCACGTATCCATAAGCTATAAAGCTATAATCACAGAATACATTGTTTTATTATTTTGAACCAAACATTATTTGGTAGACCAATTACTAATAAAAATAATAGTTTTTCGGCCGGGCGCGGTGGCTCACGCCTGTAATCCCAGCACTTTGGGAGGCCGAGACGGGCGGATCACGAGGTCAGGAGATCGAGACCATCCTGGCTAACACGGTGAAACCCCGTCTCAATTAAAAATACAAAAAATTCGCTGGGCGCGGTAGCGGGCACCTGTAGTCCCAGCTACTCGGGAGGCTGAGGCAGGAGAATGGCGTGAACCCGGGAGGCGGAGCTTGCAGGGTGCGGAGCTCGGGCCACTGCACTCCAGCCTGGGCGACAGAGCGAGACTCCGTCTCAAAAAAAAAAAAAAAAAAAAAAAAATATATATATATATATATATATATATAGTTTTTCTTTTACTCTCACTCATTACTTCACTTATGCTCTTCCTTTATGTAGACCCTTCTTCTGTCTCTCTGGCAACTTCTAGTCACCCTGCCCATAGACAAATTTTCATAAGTTGAAAACTAAATTGATACATAATTCCGCTGTGTATATATATTATTTTTTGATAATTTTGTCTTCAAAATATTGAAAACTGATTTACTTCCCTCTACTAAGTTACCTGTAAGAAAGTGAACATAATTCTTCATTGTAATTGTCCTTTTAAATACAGAATATGGCCACTGTATCAGGAAAGGGTTTGGCCAGATTCTGTTTTGATTACTTTCAGGATCTGTAATATCAATATAATGAATTTCATGTTTTCTTTGTGTCTAAGTTCAAATAGAGGGACTTACTGACAAGCTCTGCATAATTCAGTAATTACAATGCCTCTCTAAAACTATTTTCTACTCTATAAAAAGAATAATAATATTATATACCTCACTTGCTTTTTGTTAGTGTTTAACTTATACCATATAATGTATTTAGTTACTGCTTGACTGTACTTAGCATACTTCTTGACAAGTATTACTCAATAGCCAATTTATGAATATTACTATAATTATATTCATTGCTAATTGCAGAAAAATTTTAGGATCTTTTAAATTGCATGGCATCATTAGTGTTGATGAGCCAATTTTACCAACTTAAAATAAGAGCTCCCACCTATTTATTAAATTATTGCTAAAATTACTCTGAGATAGTTCTGCATCTGACATCAGGGATTTTACTATTATAACTTGCGTTTGTGTCACCTTGGACTATTATAAATAGGAGGTGACAAATATGTAAACTATATATTATGTTTTATGCTTGTTCTTTTCAGTTTCTTTAACATTTCATACAGTGCCAAACTGAATTAGCTATTTCTGTCTAATTGACAAATGCAACAATGTATTGGGCTAAGTGCTTAGAGAGTTGCAACAAGAGAGATTTTTTACTTCAGTGTCAAGATCCTGTCACTGCTGCAGGCTATTTACCTTGTTTCAATAGCAAGGTCACCATCAGAGTCACCTGCCTTTTTGGATATGAAAAACTTGTTGGCAGAAAAGACGTTTGGAATTCTTACAGCTGGTCGAGAGGGACAGAAGATTTCAATATGCTGCATATGACAAAAAATAGATTTTCGGTTTTTCCCCCTACATAGCTGACTTTGTTTTAGCTAGTTTTGTTACCTTTGCCTCTGCCATTATTTATACCTTGGATAATGACAGAACAGGCCCATGTCTCAGCGTTTCAGCCATTTTTAGCCAGAGCACATATGCAATACGATTTCATCAATGTGTTTTGCCTTATATTGGGTAATGATGTTTATTTTCCTTATATTGGCTCACAAGATTCTTTTTGTTTCATTTTTACTCATCTGTACAAGTCATCTTTTTTTAAAAAAATTTAACTTTCTGTTACATAATTTTATTCTAACCAAATATATGTGTAATCTTTCTCCAAAATCCATCTCCTCACTTAAAAAATTATTATCCCTTCTCTATTATATATGTTATGAATGTTTCCCATATGAGTTTTTTTACTTTTTGATTATGTTTTTACAAATCAATTGTATTATTTATCAACAGTAAGCATTATTATTAATCAACAATAGTTAATGCACTAAACTAGACAGCATAAAGAATCAAAGAAGTATGATTTTTCAGTTTTCACTTTCCTCATATTTGTACATATAAAGGAACTAATATCCTTCACACCAAGGCTTCATCAGGGGTCTGATTTATGACAAACACCAGGAGGCACAAAATTGAAAAAAGGCATCAGCCTCTGCAGCCTATAAAGATTGGGATACATTTTTGTTGGCTGTAGACTCCATATTTTGTGGGTCATGTTTAAACTCCATTACAGATCCCTAGCCTCTGGTTTCTAATCTCCCTGTTTACCCTTTTGGGTAGGTTGACTCAGGTTATCACCTTGTGTTTTTGCCTTGTTTTGCTGTTACTTTTGATGATAAGTTCTCTCTAAAATTGTAACTTTCCTATGAATATCAGCACAAACAAAAAATAAAATATTTCTCTCTGGCACACTGCAGTTTAGATTTTTCTACACTTGAATGCCTTTAGTTCCTGAGAGAGCTTCTCCTAAATTGAGGAAGAACAAGTTTGGGTGTCTGTCTCAGGATGTGACATGAGAGGACACTGAAAATCAGGTATACGTAAGCTGAAAAATGTTTCAAAAAAGAGAGAAGATTGAGTATAACCAAGAATGTCAAAGGAAAATGTTCACACTGGTTGTATGCTCACTAAATCCCTAGTCCTTTCCGCTTGTGAACTTTCACACCTTTATAATTAAATAGGCACCATTCTCATCCCCATTTTATAAGTGAGTAAATCAAGTCATAGAGAGGATAAGTAACTTAAGGTCTTGCAGTCAACAAGTGGTCACAGCAAAATTTGAACCCTAGCAGTTTGCCTGCCCACAGCGCACGCTATTATTGTTATATTATATCATTATACTAGAAGTGCTACCGAGTATCAGGTGTGATAGCAAAAGTAAGTGCAAAAGAGATACCTGTATGTGCCTAACATTGATAAGGCTGAAAAATTACTTGAGTTGGTAACTGTGATAGTTAAGACAATAACCTCTTATGAAGAATGAGGTTGACAATATAATTTATCATCCAGACCTGAACACTTTTGAGGATGAAAAGGGACTATTAATAATTATTCTGAGACAACAGGCTTAATACAGGGCCATCTTTAGTAATCTGGACATTAGATCAGTTAATGTATGAGTGGCATCCCCAATAGTTCAGGTACAGCAAATAGGGCCAACACAGAAGATTGTTACACTGATCTAGCCAGTGGGAATAAGCCAGGAAATAACTGTTTTGTACCAATTTTTATGTAAACATTTCCTGCCATGGGCAGGTTACTTACTACATTTATTATAGGTTTTCAGAAAGTAATATTACACCTTGCAGAATATCCTTTACAGAATTTCATTTTAAAATGCTGCTCGCTTGATTTCTATTTCAGAATATGACAAAAAATAACCATATGAAATCCCTTGCTGCACCTGTTTCAAGATGGGTTTGTGACAAGTGTACATTATATCATCCAGTATCCTTTCTAAAAATGTGACACATGAAATATTTCATTTAGAAATCAACGTTAGAAAAATGTTTTCTCTAAAATAGATAGGTTTACTTTTCTTTAATTATGAAAATTAGTTCATTCTGTTTTAATTTGGCCTGCAAAATATGTTGTCTCTTCTAATCTGCATACTTGTCTTCTCAAGTACTTGGTCTTCAGTATCTATGTATATTTATATTTTTTCTTGTCTGGATTTTCTATTTCAATTTTCTGTTTTTAAAATATTATAAGTACTTTTTTTGTACACAGCTTTAAATCCTTCATAAATGAGATTGAACAAAGTATTGTAGATACATTTATGTTGTAGCAAATCACTACAATCTAAATAGAGCTTTAACAGTGATCCTTCTGTAGACAACTATCGACAATGTTTTTTGTTTAATATCTTTACAGGAAAATACCTAAACTAATGTCCACTGATTGCATCATCAGTGTTTCTGAATAGCTAATTTATGTATACTTTATCCTCTAAACCAAAATAAAGGCAGCGCTGTTCAGAAATGCTTCAATTCTTGCCACTAGCTCCCCTAAGTGGGGAAGGCTGGCATAACACTGATTAAATACTTAGGTGTCAAACCTTCTGCACAAAAGCCAGCGAGAGTCATACCTACACCAAAGATCTCTTATTACATTTCTTAAAATGCTGTCAAGATGAAAATATGGCAGGCCATATAAGAAAACAGGTCCTGGTATATTTAATATAAAAATTCATAGCAAAGGAATTTTGTAAGGGTTGAAATTTGGAAGAGCATAGACCTGTGCCTGATTAGATGTGTTATATATTAAACCTAGTGAACAAAGAGTTGTCACATTATCCCTGATTCTAGAACAACCACAACTTGAAAGGAGCTTGCCCCATTGTGTTCCTCCTCAATATACTGAATTACTTTTAGATATAGAAATTTAGTTGGTATAAGTCATTAATATCTGTATTATAACTAAATGTGAATATAAAGACCATAATTTAAACCATACTAGATAAAAAAGGATTGGAGAATAGAGAAGAGACTAAGAAACTCCTCAAAAACTGGGTAAAGGAAACTTAGGGCCTAGATTGATTTGCCATCAGTCAAAGGAACATAAGTAAATTTTAAGTGATCTCATCACTAATAACTATTAAGTATGTGAAGTATGTGACATGTTAAGGAGCTTGACTTATTCCACAGTGTATACATATTTCAAAAGATAAAGGTGCATACTATAAATGCATAAAGTTTTATTGTCAGTGTTAAAAAGGCAAGTATAGATTCTATAAATAAATTTGAAACTACTGGAAAAAGAATAGTGTCTCCCAAGATCTAGAGGAAATGCACAATTTAAAATTATTTTCTATGGTAAACATAAAGTAATATGACAGTAATTTTTTCTCTAAAGATTCTGAGGCACACACCTATTTCTTTCTAATTATAATATTAAGGAGATTTGGTAAACATGATAGACAGATGCATAGATTGATTAAATTGTGTTTCCCAAAATGATACCTCAAGTCCTAACCTCTGGTAACTGTGAATGTAACCTTATTGTGAAATGAGGTCCTTTCAGGTGTAATCAAGTTAGGATGAGGTCAGACTGGATTAACGTCTACCCTAATCCAATGATTGGTGCCATTATAGGAGACATAAAGAGCAGAGAATGCCATGTGCAGATACACAGACATGAACACAGGCAAGAAGGCCATGAAAAGATAGAGGCAGAGATTTGAAGTGGCAACCACCAAAAGCTAAGAAGAGGCAATAAAGTATTTTTATCTTCTGTCTTTAGAAAGAACATGGCCCTGCTGCCACCATAATTTTGAACTTACAACCCCCCAAACTGTGAGATAATAAATTTGTTCTTTGAAGCCAACCAGTTTGTTATTTTGTAAAAGCTGACCCAACAAACCAATACAGACGATTAGACAATAAACTAGAGAGATAAATTACTATACATACAGAAGGCGTGTAACCTTGCCCTGCGTTTCATACCTGGATAAGATAAAGTCCTGTCCCTTTCAGTATTATTTAATGAGGCTGTATTTGCTTTGCTCCCTTGGGACTCCTTCTGGGGAGCCATGAATTCTTTGCAATATTTGATAGATAGTGGAGGCACGGTTCTTAAGCAAAAATTACTATTGCTCTTACCCTAATTGATATGGTTTGGCTGTGTCCTCACCCAAATCTCATCTTGAATTGTAATCCCTGTAATCCCCACATGTCACAGAAGAGACTAGGTGGGAGGTAATTGAATCATGGGGGCTGTTTTCCCCATGCTGTTCTTGTGATAGTGAATTTTCATGAGACCTGATGGCTTTGTAAGCATCTGGCATTTCCCCTGCTGGCACGCATTCTTTTTCCTGCCGCCCTGTAAAGAGGTGTCTTTTGTAAAGAGGTGTCTTTTGCCATGATTGTAAGTTTCCTGAGGCCTCCTCAGCCATGCTGAACTGTGGGTCAATTAAACCTCTTTTTTTTTCTATTAATTCACTGTCTCGATTATATCTTTATTAGCAGCATGAGAATGGACTAATACACACTAGTCTATGATGTAACTGAGAGTATAAAAACATGAACACAGACACATCACTCAAAAAGTCAAGCTTCACCTTAATTCAGAAAACGTATTAGGCAGGGAAATGCCTTTATTAAAGGAGACCTCTTGGACACCATTTCTTTTAACTTTTATTTTAGATTCGGGTGTACACGTGAAGGTTGCTACATAGGTAAACTAGCGTCATGGGGGTTTGTTGTACAGGTTATTTCATAACCCAAGTATTAAACCCAACACCCAATAGTTATATTTTCTGCTCCTCTGTCTCCTCCTACCCTTCACCTTCTAGTCGACCCCAGTGGTCTGTTCTTCTTTGAGACATCAAAATTTAAATGTCTTTTTTCTTTGCATCTATTTACATTCTAGATGGGTGAGAAATATTTTTATGTATATATGTGGATAGGTACATATATATGTATGTATGTGTTTATGTGTAGGTAGGCATGCATATATGCATTTATGTATTTATGTATGCATGTAGAACTCTATGTATGCATTTAAAAATATAGATTAGGCAGTCACTTTAGGGAAAAGAAGACATAGAAGTTGTTTATCTGGAAACATTCTCTTCAAATGATCTGTGCCTGCATATTTCCTTGGAAATGATTCAGGTACAGCAGAGATAGCATTATTTAACCTAATTTGAAATTTAATGCCCCTAGTTATATGTAGGAGTCCCCATTTATTCACAGAGGATACTTTCCAAGATCCCCAGTGGATGCCTGAAACCACGGATAGAACTGAATCCTATATACGTAAAAATTTCTTTTTTCTTCTTCACAATTTTATGGATAGAAGATTCATTCTAACCATAGATCTTAGCAGCCTCAGTATACATTTATTTATTTATGTTTTTACTAAGTCAAAAATTTCACCTTGTCCTCTCTAGGAAGCACTTTATGGCTAACTCTTTGGCATATCTAAATTGTCAGCATCACTATTCTTGCTCTGTGGGGTCATTACTAAGTAAAATAAAGGGTACTTGAACAAAAGCACTAAAAAAAAAAAAAATACAGTTGATCTGGTAACTGAGCTGGCTACTCAGTGGGTAACCTGTGGGGAGTGTTTACAGCTTGGATACACTAGACAAAGGGCTGACTCACATGCTGAGCCAGACAGAGCAGGACTGCCTGAGATTTCATCATACTACTCAGAATGGCTTGCAATTTAAAACTTATTAATTGTTTATTTCAGAAATTTTCCATTAATTTTTTCAGATCTCAGTTGATTACATGTAACTGATACCATGGAAAGCAAAATTGCTAATAAGAAAGGACTACTGTAATTTGAAATTTTTAGCATCATATGAAAAAAGGTGTCCTTAATCTGATAAAGAATAGCTACAAATTTCTGTAGCAAATGTCTTAATTAATCATGAACTATTGATGTTCCCCTATTTGAAGTATGGCATGAAAAAAGTTGTTCATTATTATTTTTATTCAATATGACATTGGGATTTTCACACAATTTGAAAACAAGAACTGACAAAATCATTTGAGAAGGAAGAAATATAGCTGAGATTATTTGCAGAAAACTTGATGTGCAGATAGAAAGCCCAAAGAATCAAATATTAGAATTAATAAATGAATTCAGCAAGAATTCTGAATCCAAGTAAAAATTTAAAATATTTATTAGAACAGAAATTATAAAATAAAATTAAAGGATATCCTTTTTGGTACTATACAAATCAGCTTCAGATTTAGAAATAAATCTGACAATGATATGAAAATCTATAAAACTTTACTGAATATAGTAAGTCTTAAGTGAATGGATTGCATTACTAAGAGATGTTCATTAGAATATTCTCTCAAAATTGATCTGCATTTCCAACATAATTTCACTCAAAATCTCATCAGTGTATTACCAATCCTAGTATATGCTATAATGAACATATAAAAAAATCAAGAAAACCCCAGGTAATCTTGAATTTAAAAAACCAGACTGGAGAATTTACATTATAAAATATGTTGACCTACTAAAACTGTAGTAATTAAGGCATTACTTAGTTACTAAAAGTATTTGTGAAGAGATAGAAAATTGTACATAAAAGTACAGAAAGTAACACATTATTTATACCAAAGAAGAAACTGTAGAGTAGTGGAGGAATTATGCACTTTTGATAAATGTAACTAGATCAAGTCAGCTGGGAGAATAATATTTGCTATATATATGTATATTTGTATGAAACTGAAAACATGTATGTGTGTGTGTGTGTATACACATGAATATATATAAAGATTTCCTATATATAAATAGCAGGTAGAATCTCAATAAAATAAATTCACTTATGAATTTATTTGTAAATTATGAGTTCACAATTTAAATTTTGTAATTGGATTCAGCACTATATATTTTTAGTTAACTTCTTTACCAATACTTTCATTTATATGTTTTCCTAGTCATTAATTAAAATTCTCAAGAACATCGGTCGTGGTGCTAGGCATTGTATTTGAAAAAAAAGAAACATAAAAATATATTAAGCCTCACCATGGTGTCATCAGGAGGTTTTTGACAAGACTACTTGTAATCTTAGACATGCTTTGTACTACCATTTTCATTTTATTATCTTTCCCTTAGAAGACAGAAGACTTCTGTATATAAAGGTAGGCCAGAACTCACTCTCCATTTCTGGAAACTATTCTAGTAGTGGTCACAATTTCTACATTTTTTTTTTTTTTAGCACTAAGTCAAATCAAGTGACATGTTTTTTACTGCGGATTTATATCTGTCATATAATCATGTGTAGATTGACACTCGTTAGCAATCTATCACATACCAAAAATGATTTTCAACAAAAAATGCATTTATATTTGTTTTCCTCATCTAAGTGCATCTTTTCTTATGTAAACATGGCACACAAACATATGCTAACCAAACAATAAGCTTATTCCACTGTGGTATGGTTTCCATCTACACAGAGAATAAGGTGATTGTGCTCTCTGTCTTATCTGCTGCTGGTATGTGAAGAACTGATTCATACAATGAAAATCAGTGAGACTAGCCCCACATAAAGTGAAACAAAGGCTGGCATGAACAGTTGATAGTAATTCTTCTAACATTTAAGTCCTTTATATATGTTACATCTAACATGCAAAGATTAAAGATCATTGATTTCCCAAGGCTCTCGCCATGCTTTTTCTCCTTTATCTTTTTTCTCTTTTTTTTTTTTTGCTATTAGAATTATTTGTAATGACGATGCTGTTTGTTTTAATGAACACTAAAAAATTATCAAATATTCTCAACTTTATACAGAATGTAATTGTGTGATTTAAAAAAAAAAAAAACTTGCCAAAATGTTGTTCCTGGCCCCTCTAATCTTCACCTTCCTCTTATCGCCTTTCAGAATTTCTCTGGTTATCTCTTGCATTATTTTCAAGGCTTATAGTTGAATGTAGTAGGGAGGAACCTAAGGAGACAAGTCTATCCCATCTGGTCTATACAGAAAATGTATGGCTGCTTTTAATTTTATCTCTATCTCTGTTTTTAAACAATTCAATGATGATGTGCTTTGTATTTTTATCATGTTTCTTGTGTTGGGGTTTATTGAACTTCTTAGGTCTTTAAGTTTACAGCTATTGTCAAACTTGGAATGCATTCAACTATTGTGGCTTCAAACATTTTTTCTACAATCCCTCCGCCAACTCCACTTACAAGGACTGCAATCACCACTTGCAGTATTAGGCTACTTGAAGATATAGCACAGCTCACTGATGCTATTTTCATTTTTAAAAATCCTTTTTTCTCATTATGCTTATTTTTGAGATTTTTGTTTTACTGTATCTTCAAGTTTAATAATCTTTTATTCTGCAGTGTTTAATTGGTCATTACTCTGTCTAGTGTGTTTTCATCTCAAACATTGTAGTTCTCTCTAGAAGTTGTATTTGAGTGTTTCTAAAAAACTTCTTTGTATATACTTTTCTATATAAGGTAGTGATAGCAAATCTGTGTAATGGAAGTAATTCCAAAGAAATATGGAATTATTTACTCAGAATTGTGATCCCTTATGTATTGAGTTTAATTTTGTAGCCATCAAGTTTAAAGTGCTAAAACCATAACGCATTATTTGCAGAGTTGCACTGGCTAATTAAGCAATGAAACTATCAAATGTAAGCAGTGTTTAACATATAAAACAAGATATAATTTCCAAACCCAAAATAATACCTCGACATATTTGCTTAAATCTGTAGTAAAGCAAGAGTAATAATAAAAAAGGTTTATCTTTTCCCTAGTTTAGAATACTTATGAATTTGAAAGACTATGTATCAATAGTCTTATTCCATTTTGTGTTTAAAATAAAGGAACGCCTAAGGCCAGTTAATTTATGATGAAAAAAGGCTGATTTGGCTCACAATTCGAATGGCTGGAAAGTTTAAGATTGAGCATCTGGTGAGGGCCGCAGGTGGGTTCCACTCATAGCAGAAGGTGAAGGGGAGCCATTCTGTGCAGAGATCACAGGGCGAGAGAGGAAAAGAGAGTATGGAGTGGGAGGGGAGGTGCCATCCTCGTTTTAACAACCAGGTCTCCAGGGAACTAATAAAATGAGAAGTTATTTATTCTGCAAGGGGAGCTATTCCACAAATAGAATTAATCTATTCATGAGGGATCCACCACTATGACTTAAGCAACTCCCATTAGGTCTTACCTCCAACATTGGGGATTTAATTTCAGCATGAGGTTTTGAAAGAACAAAGATCTAAATCAGGGGTGTCCAATCTTTTGGCTTCCCTGGGCCACAGTGGAAGAAAAATAAATGTCTTGGCCCACACCTAAAATGCGCTAACATTAACCATAGCTAATGAGCTAAAAAATTGCAAAAAATGTCTTAATATGTTTTAAGAAAATTTATGAATTTGTGTTGGGCCGCATTCAAAGCTGTCCTAGGACACAGGTGGCCCACAGGCTGCCTGCTTGGACAAATTTGAGCTAAACCGTAGCAATTATGTTACAATGGTGCAGTACAATGATAGGAAAGCATAATTGTTACTCAAATTAAAAAGGATGTACCAAAATAAAAATCAACACATTATTTCCTTCACTGAGAATTTCTTGGTAAGAAAAAATGTCAGTTGAACTATATAATGTGGCAAATGGCAAAGTAAAAACAGTTATTCATACAAAACCCAATGTGTTACATTTGAGATGATCTCTTTATTCCATGTTAATATGAAAGCCTATTATAAAGCTCAGTCCAGAAGAGTTATTTAAAATGTTTTAATTATATGAAGAACTCTTATTGAGTATGTATATTAGTCCATATTCACACTGCTGATAAAGACATGCCTGAGACTGGGTAACTTATTAAAAAAGAGGTTTTATTGACTCAAAATTCCACATGGCTGGGGAGGCCTCACAATCATGGCGGAAGGGCAAGGAGCATCTTACAGGGCGGCAAGCAAGAGAGAGCTTGTAGAGGGGAATTTCCCTTTCTAAAACCATCAGATCTCATGAGGCTTATTCACTATCACAGGAACAGCAGGAGAAAGACCAATCCCCATGATTCAATTATCCACCACTGGGTCCCTCCCATGACACATGGGAATTTTGGGAGCTACAATTCAAGGTGAGATTTGGGTGAGGACATGGGCAAATCAGATCAGTAGGCAAAACAAAACAAAAAAAAACAGTTTGGTCACATGTATTTAATAATGTAAATTGGGCTTCCATAACTATTATTTTATTTTATATTTTGTCTGAAAATAATCTTAATATTTTTATAAAAGACAGAAGTAAAATGTATTTTCAAAGGGCCAAAAGAGAAGTGACTCTTGAGAGAATAAGGTTACTATAATTCATAATGATAAGTTCAATAATTTAACAATTATAAATAAAGTTATGAGTGATGCTTGTTCTCTATATAATTATTACCAATTGCTTTACATTTGGAGTATAATATTTCTCTTTTTTTATCAAAAGATTATGCATAAAAAATTCATGGATCCAGAATAATTTCTATTAAAAAATCAATTTTAATTACAAATTTACAAGATACATCACTAAAATCATCTTTTAAAAAAGAACTTATGATTAATTTTTAAAAACTTAAAGAATTATTTGCATCATTTTAGATAACACAAAAATTACTAACCTAAGCATTGTCAAGTTATGTTTAAAATTGCTTTTTTCTCATCAATTCATGTTATTTCACTTATTTTCTTTCTGTGACATATGTTTCTCTACTATGAATATAATAAAAGAAAACATAATAACCATCTAGATAAATATTACCCCTTGAGAATTTCATAATCATCAGTCTAATCTATATAAATATATCTTAGAAGCAAAATACAAGCTGAATGTTTACATATATAGGCATTAAATACAGCAAATCACTACTTCACTCATAACTTTAATTTCTTTATAAGTGCAAAACAAGCTGTAGACATAAATTTGATTCTATATGATACTATCTTCACATATCTTCAATAAAAATCTATCCTTTTTTAGTAATGGTTTCTTTCCTCCTGTGTTATATTTATTCTGAGTATATTTACTGAATATTGTTTTATGTCTATGGATTCTCATGTTAATAATCTGGATTTGCATTTGATCTCTTTAACATTTTTATTTTTTGTAAGTCATTTTATTGCATTTGACAGAATATTTTTAAACATATTAGAAATTGAAAAATAAAATGTATCTTCACCACAGATAGATTGAGGACTGTCCTAGTGACCTCTTTAAATTTACATTTACTAACAGTCATTATACTTTTTGCACAGGCAGTTTGTTAAATCTGCAGCTTGACAATTGGCTCGGTTGTGCATTTGTATTAAAAATAAAATTGGAACCATTCAAAAGCATTTTGGTTGGATTTGTTATTTTTCATTTGTCATACATAGTTTATCTCAAGAAAGTTTTCAGAGAAATGGTACAAGAATGGGGAACATTGAGATACAACTCCAACCATGGGGAAAATTTTAAACCTTGGCCAACTGGACTACTTTGTGCTTAAATACTGTCTGCTTTATGCTGTAGTGAAAAGAATATTAGGCTGATAGCATCACTACACATACTTTTATAAAAGATTATCTTACCAAAGGAGCAACTCTGGACTCTGTTTTTAAAACCTTCTAAACTATTACTTAGGATAACTCTGACCAGCAATGGTGTTATTATAAAAAATAATCAGTAAATAAATTGTGCTAGTTTGTTTTGTATTGTTGTAGCAGAATACCTGAGGCTGGGTAATTCATAAAGAAAATAGATTTATTTAACTCACAGTTCTGCAGACTGAGAAGTACCAAAAGCATTGCACTGGCATCTGTTCAGCATCTGGTGAGAGAAAGAGCCACATTTTAGGTCAAAACATAGTGAGAAGTTCAAAGGGGAAGCCGACACGAACCTCATGAAAAGAGAAGCTCCTGGCTTTATAATAACTCACTCTCAAGAGGGAACGAATCCACTCCCTCAAGAACTAATCCAGTCTTGCCAGAGTGATAACTTGCTTACCACCGTAAGAACGGCACCAAACCAATTATTAGTAATCCACTCCCATGAACCAACACCTCCCACCAGGCCCCCTCTCGCAAGATCACCAAATTAGGATCAAATTTCAACATGAGTTTTGGTGGGGACAAACAAACCATATCCAAACCATAACAGGAATCATACTTAAGAAATGGCCAACCTTAGCATAATCAGTGGTAGCTAACTGGATATTATATGCATTTGAGGTCATGCAATATTGATTATACAAGCTAATGAGAAGATGCTGGATATAGATTTTTAAAAATGTGATATGTGAGGCTGCGTTACATGTTAAAATTTAAAGCCTAGCATAGTTAGATTTTACAAATACTGGGTGTACATTCTATTAGGGGAAGCACATTAAGAAAATCAACTGAGGCACATTATAGCAAATATATGGTGTGCCGAGTTCTGTTAAGTAAAAATTAAAAATGTGAAATCTTTGTGACATCGGAACCATGTGTATTCATATAGTTTTGTAGACCCTGCCCCAGTTCTTTTTTAGTACATGTAGATCTAGCCAAAATACTCACATTAGAGCTCAAAAACAAGTATAAGCTGATACAATTCAAGTTACATGATGTGAAATTATTGAGGAGTGACATGGTGTGACTCTGGGTCCCTACCCAATTCTCATTTTGTAGCTTACATTATTTCCATATGTTGTGGGAGGGACCCGGTGGGAGATGACTGAATCATGGGGGAGGTTCTTTCAGATGCTGTTCTCATGACAGTGAGTAAGTCTCACCAGATCTGATGGCTTTAAAAATGGGAGTTTGCCTATACAAGCTCTCTTTGCCTGCTGCCACTTACCCAGGGTGTGACTTGCTCCTCCTTACCTTCTGCCGTTACTGTGAGGCCTCCCCAGCCATGTGGAACTGTAAGTCCGATAAGCCTCTTTCTTTTGTAAATTGTCCAGTCTTGGGTATGTCTTTATCAGCAGCATGAAAACGAACTAATACGAGGAGATTATCTAAAAATAATCAGTAATTTTTGTTGAAATTTTCAAACTTTATTTCTTATTGGATAACAACATTTATGATTAGCCCCTAAAAAGCTTTACATGCTTAAAATAATACTTGTAAGGCATTCTTCCCAAAACAGTGACTGAGATCTCCATGTATTATATACTGCTCACAAATATTACAGTAATTAACATTAAAAATATGTATTAAGCTCTTAATATATGTCATAATTTCCATAGCAATCTTATGAATTATATACTATTATTATCCACTTTTGTACATAAAAAAACCCTACACATAGGTTCATTAGTAAGTACCATGCCTAAGGTCACGCAGTAAGTGGCGGAGCTAGAATCCAAACACACGGATTTTGGCTCGTATTTCTATTCATATCATTAGAAAAATAAAACCATTAAACAGTAAGTACCAAATGCAGACAATTTCTGAGGCAAATAGGATAATTGGTGAATATATCAGTATATTAGATTTAAAAAATGATGTTTTGACATAACCGGTTTGTTACACATTATTGTTAATTTATAAAATAGAAATATATATATCGCGTGCCATATTAAAGTGATTTTTCTTGTTAAAGTGAGTATGCATATTCTTGTTCATGTGATCATGAATGTTCTGTTTTGTTAATGCCAGTGGTATTTTACCATCCTGATTTTTTTTTTTAATATATAGGAAAAAATGAAGTTTTCAAGGGAACTCTGACTTCCTATTTTACAGGCACAGGGAGTGTCATTCTTTGCTTTGAGATGATTGGCTATCTCACAGTCAACTTCTGAGCATAATGCCATGTTTGCCTCTTTTTAGTTATACATTTCATCTTTGGTTTTTTGAAAATACTTATATGCCTATAAAAATGATAAGAAGCAAAACAATATCATCCCATATACTTTGGTAAGGCTACTCCAAACCTTTCCATGACCTTATAATGTTCTAATTTTGCATTGAAATTTTATGATATGTAAAAATGATAATTAAAGACACTAACAATTCAATGTTTATGTATCCCATTTTAATTTTGCTTAGTTTTGTTTTTCACATATTAATTTTACAATCCAATGTAAACCAATTTTTTTGTTGATTACCAATAACTGACAATGTTATCAAATCACACTGAATCACAGAAGTGTTGTAGCCAAGCTGAAAGCAGTTGTAATTATTTGAAATAATCTATGTGTTCACTGGTGTATGTAAAACATTTGTAAGGAAATAAATGCTGTGAACTTGTGATTATTACTAAGGCAGGGGTGTTGTATAAATTAATAAATTTCTACACTGAAGAAAAAAACTAGCTGGAAAAATACTGGCAAACCTGAATATAAAATGACACAGTCGCTTTATTAACAACATATTTTGTTAGAAAACATTCCCCCAGAGAAACGTTATTTGAAATTTACAAATAATTCATTTTGATTTAATGAAATCCATAAAAATAAATTAACAAATAAATTAATAACATTGGTCTTGGATACATAAAAGTATAATACTATACAATTTCCTTCAGTGAGAATCTTTTGCAGGAGTACCTTTTTGACACTTTATGGTAAGAAGAACTTCAAAGAGAAATATTGTGAAAACCTTTTAGTTTCGTGAAGTCTATGACATATAGTTTTCCAGACATGGCTTGCTATTCTTGATGAACTTTGACTAATTTTCTAACCATACCTCTTTGCATTTTAGTTGAGAACAGCATGGCAAAAATTATATAAATAAGAGGTCCTATATCATAAATAGCATCTTTAAAAAAATAATAGTTTTCTTAAACAAAGCAGGTCAATTTCATATCTGCACTGTTTCGACCTTTAAGAAAACTTCATCTTTCCTTCAGTTGTGGTCTTGTAATAAAAAAAGTTAAAATGTCTTAATTAAAAATATTTTATAAACCTCTTTCATTTGCTATAAGTCAGTTTGTGGCATATATTTATTACTTAAACCAAAAGCAGCAAATCTGTAGTACACTCTCATCATTGAGCAGAATAGTTATTTGTCTTTGCTTATTCAAGTTGTATTTTGCTGTACTCTACAATAATGGTAAATCATTACAGTCTTTGCAATTTAGACTTCATTTCAAAAAGGACAACTATTTCAAAATTATTCATTCATCCAGGTTGGATAGTAAGAAATATAAGAAATTAACTATCAATTCTTAACATTAAATGTGATCATCCTAATTGAAAATGTAAGCAAAATTTTAATTGAGTTACCAAACGAAAGGCAATTCACACTTAAAATTAGATGTTTACTACACAATTAAAAAACACCAGAAGGAGGTAATTGATGAAAGCAATGTGATAATAAAGTATATCTGGTATTTTTGTGGAAAATCCTCTATCTTTTTCAAATTGAAAAGTAAAGTGTCTGTATTAGACTTACTAATAGCAAGCTCTTCAAGTCCTTGTTGATTATATCATTATACTTTTTGTATAACGTTGAATAAACCCAATCAATGGACAGAGGAAAGTTTCATATCAACTCAACTACCTCATAATTTCTTTAAAAATATATGCTTATTTGTGGTTTGGGCAATACTATATAGAGTATTTAGTACAATTATAAACTCTGAAAATAACACAAAAACAATCAAATGAGAAATCTGAAAGGCAGTAAGGCAGGCCACTGTAGGACTGAAGAAAGATTAGTGTCAGAAGGTTTTTACATGCCCTTGCAAACCCGAAGAAAGAAACCCTGACATGGCACTTCCTGTCCCCAACTTAGCAACAAAAGGCGGCAATATAGGCTGATTCCTCCCCTGATTCCACCATGACACCCTCTGCAACACCAGGTGAAACAGAGGATTAATAGACTCTGCTAAACATTAACACCAGGGAAGCTCTCAGGTAGAGATATCTAGCTAGCCTGGAAAAGCTTATCCACCACGATCAAGTTGGCTTCATACCTGGGATGCAAGGCTGGTTCAACATACACAAATCAATAAACGTAATCCATTACATAAACAAAACCAATGGCAAAAACCACATGATTATCTCAATAGATGCTGAAAAGGCCTTCGACAAAATTCAACAGCCCTTCATGCTAAAAACGCTCAATAAACTAGGTGTCGATGGAATGTATCTCAAAATAATAAGAGCTATTTATGACAAACCCACAGCCAGTATCATACTGAATGGGCAAAAACTGGAAGTATTCCTTTTGAAAACCAGCACAAGACAGTGATGCACTCTCTCACCACTCCTATTGAACACAGTATTGAAATTTCTGGCCACGGAAATCAGGCAAGAGAAAGAAATAAAGGGTATTCAAATAGGAAGAGAGGAAGTCAGACTGTCTCTGTTTACAGATGACATGATTGTGTATTTAGAAAATGCCATTGTCTCAGCCCAAAATCTCCTCAAGCTAATAAGCAGCTTCAGCAAAGTCTCAGGATACAAAATCAATGTGCAAAAATCACAATCATTTCTATACATCAATAACAGACAAACAGAGAGCCAAATCACGAGTGAACTCCGATTCACTATTGCTATAAAGAGAATAAAATACCTAGGAATCCAACTTACAAGGGATGTGAAGGACCTCTTCAAGGAGAACTACAAACCACTACTCAAGGAAATAAGAGAGGACACAAACAAATGGAAAAACATTCCATGCTCATAGATAGGAAAAATTAATATCATGAAAATGGCCATACTGTCCAAAGTAATTTATAGATTCATTGCTATCCCCATCGAGCTATCACTGACTTTCTTCACAGAATTGGAAAAACCTACTTTAAACTTTATATGGAACCAAATAAGAGTCCATATAGCCAAGACAATCCTAAGCCAAAAGAACAAAGCTGGAGGCATCACGCTACCTGACTTCAAACTATACTACAAGGCTACCATAAACAAAACAGCATGGTACTGGTACCAAAACAGATATATAGACTAATGGAACAGAACGGAGGTCTCAGAAATAACACCACACATCTACAACCAACTGATCTTTGACAAACCTGACACAAGCAATCGGGAAAAGATTCCCTATATAATAAATGGTGCTGGGAAAACTGGCTAGCCATATGCAGAAAACTGAAACTGGACTCTTTCATTACACCTTATACAAAAATCAACTCAAGACGGATTAAAGACTTAAACATAAGATGTAAAACCATAAAAATTCTATAAGAAAACCTGGGCAATACCATTCAGGACACAGGGATGGGCAAAGACTTCATGTCTAAAACACTAAAAGCAATGGAAACAAAAGCCAAAATTGGCAAATGGGATCTAATTAAACTAAAGAGCTTCTGCACAGCAAAAGAAACTATCATCAGAGTGAACAAGCAACCTACAGAATGGGAGAAAATTTTTGGAATCTATCCATCTGACAAGGGGCTAATATCCAGAATCTACAAAGAACTTAAACAAATTTACAAGAAAAAAAAATCAAAAAATGGGCAAGTATATGAAGACATACTTCTCAAAAGAAGACATTTATGCAGCCAACAAACATATGAAAAAATGCTCATCATCACTGGTCATTAGAGAAATGCAAATCAAAATCACAATGAGATACCATCTCATGCCAGTTAGAATGGCAATGATTAAAAAGTCAGGAAACAACAGATGCTGGAGAGGATGTGGAAAAATAGGAATGGTATTACACTGTTGGTGGGAGTGTAAATTAGTTCAACCATTGTGGAAGACAGTGTGGCAATTCCTCAAGAATCTAGAACTAGAACCAGTTGACCCAGCAATCTCATTATTGGGTATATACCCAAAAGATTACAAATCATTCTACTATAAAGACACATGCACACATATGTTTAGTGCAGCACTATTCACAATAGCAAAGACTTGGAACCAACCCAAATGCCCAACAATCATAGACTGGATGAAGAAAATGTGGCATATATACACCATGGAATACTATGCAGCCATAAAAAAGAATGAGTTCATGTACTTTGCAGGGACAAGGATGAAGCTGGAAACCATCATTCTCAGCAAACTATCACAAGAACAGAAAACCAAACACCACAGATTCTCATTCATAAGTGGAAGTTGAACAAGGAGAACACATGGACATGGGGAGGGGAACATCACACACAGGGGCCTGTCAGGGGGTGGCGGGCTAGGGGAGGATAGCATTAGGAGAAATACCTAATGTAGGTGAGGGGTTGATGAGTGCAGGAAACCACCATGACATGTGTATACCTATGTAACAAACCTGCACATTCTGCACGTGTACCTCAGAACTTAAAGTATAATAAACAAAATAACTTTAAAAAAAATAAAAACAAACCAAAAAAGACAAAAAGAGAAAACCGTACTCCTGCAACCAAAAAGTGAGTCGGGTAGCCTTCAAAATACAATATATGAGATCAACACATAAATATGCATATATTTCTGTATTATAGCTATTAAGAAGTACAGTAATATCCCCAATTGCTTGAAAAAATAAACATTTCAGTAGACACAACAAAATATGTACAGTATCTGTTCGCTGAAAATTACAAAGTGCTGATCAAAGGAATCAAAAACCTAAACACATGTAGAGACATATCATGTTCAAATGTTTTTTCTTCAAGAGCATCTCAGTTGTTTTGACCTTTTGTATTTACATGTAAATTTTAGAATCAGCTTGTTCAAGTTCCATTAAAAAAAATCTGTTGGAAAAAAAAAAGAATTGGAAGACTCAACAGAGGAAACATGTTACTTTTTTTCAAACTGATCTTTTTCAGATTTTAATACAATTTCTATTAAAAGCCAAGCAAGGATTGTATAGACATAAAAAAGTTTATATAATTTTTATGGCAATGCATATACCCTCCAATAGCCAAAACAATCTTGACAAAGAAAATACTGTGGGGGGAATTATCTTAAAATTATGTTAAGGCTTACTATGTAGCTACATTAATCAAGATAGTGTGGTATTGATGGAAGGACAAACTTAATCTAAGAAACGGAATGAACAACTCTAAAATAGACCTACACAAATATGATTAACAAATTTTGATAGATGGACAAAAATAATTCAGTAGAGGAAGAAGCTATTCAAGTAAATAAATAGATATCAGAACAAAGACTATTACCTGGAATAAACATGATAATTTTTTAAGGATAAAAGGATTAATTTATCAAAAGGACATAAAAATCTTAAATATGTGTGCCTTCAGTAAGAGAATTTGAAATAACTTAAAGGAAAAGATGATGGGACTGCTAGAAGAACTAGAGAAATTAATAATTATATCCAAAGATTTAAATAGACCTCTTTCAATAATTGGTAGAACAGACAGAAAATCAACAGGAACATAGTTGAATATGAAACCTACCCAAATATCTCATAGACCTTTTGTTGCAAATGTAGAAATTGACCCTTCTGGTCTTAAAGTTTGAAATTTATATTTGTTTTATCTGAGTCCTTTTCTCAGAAAACAACCAACCTTCATACCTCTCAAAAAAAGTGGCAAAGAACTAAAATTCACCAGATCACCACTTCCAGACAGTTAGATGCCAGACCCCTCATTCATTATGATTGCTTCCTTAGGCCTCCTGGGTTCCTGTTTTCTTACACATTGTTACATTTCTTCCCTGCTGATTAAAACCCCTAGTTTTAGTGGGTCAGGGAGATTGATTTGAGACTGATCTCCCATCTCCTTGGCTGCAGCACCCAATTAAAGCCTTCTTTCTTGGCAATACTCATTGTCTCAGTAACTGGCTTTCTCCGTGGTGAGCAGCAGGACCTAGACGGAACCTCTGGTGTTTCCATAGCAATTAGATTACTATTGACCAATTTAATCAAGCTGACATTCATTGAACATTCCACCTAACAACAACAGAATATATATTGTTATCAATTGCAGGTGGAACAATCATCAAGGTAGAAAATATTCTGGGTTATAAAACAAATCTCAATAAATTTGAATGATTCAGTTCTTACAAATATTTTATCTGACTCCAACTAAATTCATTAGAAACCAATAACAAAGATGTCTTTGGAAAAACCACAAATATTTGGAAATCAAATAATGAACTTTAATTAGGTACCCATGAGTAAAAGGAAAAACCTGAAGTATTTTGAACTGAATAGAAATACTACATATCAGAAGTTTTGAAATGGCATTGAAACATTACTTAGGGGGATATTATAGTCTGAGATGCCTACAAAAAAATTTAAAAAATAGTCTCAAATCAATAATATCAGCTTCTGTGTTTTAAAAAAAGGAGAAAGAAGTAGAAAACAACAGGAACAGAAAATAATTGGAAGAAATAATATAATAAACCAAGCAGAATACAGCAAAATATAAAACAAAAGTGTGTATAAAACCTGACTCTTTGGGGAAAAAAAATCAGTAAAAATGATACAATTTCAACCAGACTAACTATGAAAATGGAAGAGCAAAAGTGGCCAAGACCAGTTAAGAGCTAGGAGGTGACATTACTAAAAACTCTACATATATTAAAAGAATAATAAGATAAAATTATGAACAACTGTATGCCTAAAAGTTGGACAACTTAGGTTAAATAGATAAATGCTGTACTTTGAAAGATACAACCTATTAAAATTTACATAAGATGATATAAATAACCTGAATGGTCATATAGTAAATTTATTTAAAACCTTCCAACAAAGGTATCTTCTGCCCCAGATTGCTTCAGTGGTAAAATCTACCAAATTTTTCAAGAAGCAATAATAGTAGTTATACCAAAAAAAGATTGAGAAAGTTGAAAATGAATTAATTCTACCCCACTCCTTTTAAGAAGCAGGTTTTACCCTAATAGTAAAACCAGAAAATTTATTATAATAAAAGAATATTTCACAAGTCATAAACATAGTGTAAAATTTATTTAAAAATTAGCATTTTTGAGTTTAATAATATATAAAAAGGATAAAATATTTTGATGAAGCCTTTCTAGGGATAAAGGGATCATTTAGCATATGAAAATCCATCAATGGAATTTACCATATTAATATTTTTAATTATATTATCATCTACATATATTCAGAAAAAGCATCAACAGAATCATACATCGATTCCACATAAAAATCTTCACAAAATAGAAATTGATTTATTTAACCTCATACAGACATCTTCAGAAATTATCAGGCTTAATAATGAAAGAATGAATGTGTTCCTCCTAAGATTAAGAACAAGGTAAGAATTCTTTTCTCATCACTTCTATTCAACATTCCCATGGAAGTTATGGCATCCCTGTGGGCTTTGCTCCTATATATTTTTTTCATGTTTTAGAAGAGTATGGCCAGATAAACTTCATAAGGACATCTCTTTTGCTTAACAGGTTGTATTCATTTTACGTCCAGTACCAAAATTTTTTCTGACATCTAGAAAGTGGCAAATAAATATCAGTCAAATGGCTGAACAAATAGACACATGAATGAAAGAATGAATGAATGAATGAATGAACCAATCAATAGGGATCATGCTTCTGTGGTTAAGTCACTAGTCTTGCCATGAACCTTATACCTTTGATGAATATCATGAAGTCTTTTGTCTATAGGAAAGGAAAATAAAATTATGGGTAGATATTTTCCTTTCTTTCAAATACTTATGTGATATTTATATTATTTATGGTAAATGATTGCTGGCTTAATTTATTAAAAAAACAAAAATTTAAATGAATTGTGTATAACATTTACACTAAAATGTAAACTACTTTAAATATATTGTGTCAGCTAATATTATTTGATAAAATTAATAGTCTATTTTTAGACTAAAATATTAAATTATTATGAAATCACTTCACTCGAGCCCAAAGTGTCATGCAAAGTAAAATGAAAAATCTGCCTTACTTCTGTTACCCAAGTTTAATGCCTAGAAGGAAACAGGCATGGCAGATGGCAATGCAGGGCCCTGGTGATGTTTGGTTGCCACTGAGACTGACTGTGCAAATTCAGAGTCAGAGAGAGACACACTCCTGCCAATCTTCAGTTTAGTTGATCCTCACATATTAACTGTCTTTCTCTTTCCCTGGAACAAAAGTACAACAAAATATTTTAATAATAATTAAAAAATCTAAGTAAATGAATGTTGAATATAGTGTTTGTAATACTTACTGACTTAGTTACGCCTTACCTGTTGTTGTTGACGTTTGAGAAGAAAATCATTCTTGTTAGTCCAGACTATTTATAAGTGATCTTTTATTTTCCAAAATAAAGAAATGATCCGCCTTCTCGTGATTATATTCAAAATGCCTTATTCTCTGGATTAGGAGCTTTTCATTGCAAAATAGGGGGTCTAATAGTGAAAACAGGTCAATTAAATTGTAGTGAAATTATACTCCCAGACATATTTTCACAGCTTCTTATTATTTTAAGTAAAGAAGCTTCTATGTGCTACTTGTAGGACCCAAAAGTTTAGCTTATTTTCAATCATTTTTTAGTTGTCATAGAAGCAAATGGTACAGAAGCAAAGTCAAAATAACGAGTTTAACAACTCTCGCTTGTTGTATCTAAGCTGTTCTATTTAATTATGGAAAACATAAGCTGTTTAAAAAATACAAAGAAATCTTTGCTAGCTTTCAGAATATAGACTTTTGATTATATTTCTAGAGTCTAAAATGTGTTTTTGTTGCATATAGGTAATGCATATTCCAATTGAATACTGCTTTTTAAAATTAGTTATTATCATTGCCTTTTAACTAATGAATACAAAGCTTTTGAGGTCAAATTTTTTTTAGAACTTATTTATTCATTTATAAAAACAGGCTTTAATCTATTTTAGGTTATTACCCCCAAATGTTAGGGTAGTTCCCTCAAATGGTTCTTTGAGAATTTAGAAACTGTATTAATGATTATTGTCTACCTATACTTTTTCTAATAAAAGAGATTTGGCAATGATATCCAAAATATCTCTTTTTATTTGAATTAAATGTCCTTTAAGTAAGTTTTATTTTAAATCGCAAGAGTGTAGCAAGTAAAAGTGAAGGAAAAGCATCTATTTCTAACACTAAATCACACCTAACTATGGAGTTAAGGAGTCATATTTCAAGAGGACAGAAAGCATTATTTTATGTAATCTAAAATTTTGGTATTAATTTTTAAAAAGCTTTTCCTTTTCATATTGAAAATTCTATTATCAAGTAACTATAAAAATACTCCTGAAGAATATCAACCCCATTCATGAGATTATGTTTGGTACAAATGATTTCTTGTGCAGTATGTGGAAATAGAACTCCACATGTATTGGAACCACAAATTACAAATGTGGAAATATAGAAGTTCCCACAGTTTAACTGCAGTGAGCCTGACATCTGGCAGCTACACTGCTGAGACTCTCCACTTGAGGGCAATTCACTGCTCATTTTTGGGTTACTGTAACATTTTCCCTGTGCAGCAACTTGCTGTGTCCATAATATAAATTGTCCTGAGGTAGAAAAGAAAAGCCAATCATGAACCGATGGCCAGGTGAAGTAGCTCACAAATAAAGCCATTCCTCCTTATTCTTTCCCTTTCCAAGAGGAGCATATGTCATATGTAGCATAGCACTTTTAGATGGCATGGAGTGTGGAAGACAGCCAGGTTTTTCTCACTATAGATTATAATTTGGTTCTAGAATTTGGGATTCTCCTAACATTGATTCATCCTATATTTTATAGCTTTGATTATAATTATTTTCAATAATTACAGGAAATTTTAAATGAATAAGTCAACACTCAAAGATTCTAGTTGCAAAAGATGTTGCATGAATTAGTTGCCCCAAGATCCAATAACCTTGGAATACACTGTTATTTTATAGCCCCTTTGGAAATTCACAATGATTAGATGATTAGTAGCCTAATATCATCTATGAGAAATCTGAGGTTAAAATTATGGTTTATTTTTTAACCATGATTTCTTAAATTCAGTGGTTCTTCTGACATCTATAAGCATTATATGGAAGAAGTTGGGAAATGCTTAAGTGAAAGATTTGGTTCATTATGATTAAATAAATATACGTATTTTAACATGATAGACTAAATTGCTGGTGAAATTTCATACAAATCTTAATAAGGATAGTAAATAATATCAAATGACTTCAGGCCATCTGCTTTGCATGACATATCCATGGGAAATGCTGGAAGCCAGGCTGATATTTTCACTTCCTCAAATGTTCTCTACAGGTATTGTCATTACAGTTCTTATTAAACCAGATGGAGTCATAAAGACAAATAATAGTACCTTTTAAAAATATGTTTAATACAATGCTTTTGTGTGGGCATAGATTCTTAAAAATAATCAACAACATAGAATTAAGTGATGTGTTATACTCAAGATCCAGAGGCAAAAATCTTCACTTTCTCATCTAATAGTAGGATTGGAGTGCAAACATGCAATTTTAAATTGTAAGAATGCCTTTTAGTGATTGTGTGTTCCATCTGTCACAGTCTCCACATTTCATCATTGACAACATTCGTGATGCAATCCAAGAAATTGTTCCCAGCAGGTTCTATCATATAGAACAATTTTTTTTTATATATGGGCAGGTTGTTAAATCAGCATTCTCAATTTCAGACTGGAAATGAAAATCAACACCAAACATAGCAAATAAGTGAAACTAATGTATACTTATAGATAATTTTATGTGTGAATTTAGAAATATAGTTAATACAATGTAGACCATATGAAAGTATAATAAAATGAAATAATAAAATAAAAGGGATTCTTCAGGCTCTCTACAATATATGACTCAATTATAGAAAGAAAAAAATGTGACCCCTCTCCTACGCATTTTACTTAATTTGATAATTAAACCAATATGTGTTTCTTTGTTGGTTCAGACCCACTTGAATCTCTAAAGAAAATGTCTGCTGTAAACTATTGGAATACAAGAAGTGTGGTAGTATCGGCTTTGTGTTGGTTATCTTCTGCTTCTTAACCAACAACCCAAAGATGTGATGGATTAAAATAATAATGATTTCACTACATCTAGTATTGTTGTAGGTGAGTAATTCAGACAAGTCTCACCAGATCTATTTTCCTGTATATGGTAGCTACAGGGTCACACAGTAGATTTCAGCTGTCAGTTGGGTAAAGAGTCTAAGATAGCATCACTCATGTTTGATTCATGCTGGGAATTCTGGAAGGCTAGGCTCAGCTAAGCTCCTTTCCATCTCCTGGTAGTATCATTGCCTCTCCAAATGTCCTTTCCAGCAGGATAGTCTGAATTATCTGGTGGCTCAGAACTCTAAAGTAAAAAGAAAGAGTTTGTAGTCCTCTAAAGGACTAGATCTGGAATATATTTATTCAAAGTAGTAATAAAAGAAGGGAAAATAGACCTTAATTTTTTATGAAGAAGTATCAAAGAATTTGTGGACATTTTTAATCTACCACAGTCCAATATCTAGTCACAAAATGTTTACATTTTTCCACATATAAAATATACTCACCCCCTTTACTATGGACTGAATTGTGTCTCTCCCCAATTCATAGGTTGAAGCCTCAACCTCCAGTGTGGTTGTATTTGGAAAAGAGGTCCTTGGGAAATCGATGTGGTCATGAGGGTGAGGTTTTCATGATGGAATAATAATTATTCTTATTAGAAGAAGAAACACAAGAGCTTGCTGTCTCCACCATATAAGAACACAGTGAGAAGCCTGCCATCTGCAATCCAGGAAGAGGTCCCTCACCATAAACATACCATGCTGGCAGCCTAAGCTAATACTTCTAGCAGTACTATGAAATATACATTTTCGTTGTTACATCCACCCCATTTTATATTGTTATGGCAACCCAAGCTGACTAAGACACTCTTCAAAGACTCCTGAAGTCTCACGTTTTTAGGAGGTTGACTCAAATTCCAGATTCTCACCTTCTAAATCAGGTCTAGGTGCAGATGAATCTTCTTGACTGGGGTTCATCAAGTACAACATCTGTCCTTTAGAAAACTTATGATGTAAATAGACAAGATATTTGCTACTGACATACACAGCACACAATGAATGAACATAGAGAGGCACTACTGTCATGAACAGGGGGATACAGGAAGAAGAGAACAATAATTGATCCATATCAATTCTGAAATTCACCAGAGTACACAATGCTGGTTCCTTGATTAGGGGCTTATTCTACTTTATGGATGTAGTTCGTTATTGCTTGTAACTTCATATTATGGGGTCTTGGCTACAGTCCCTGAATTATCTTTTCTTTTCCATAAAGGTGGTCTGTGTTTGCACATGGTCTGAGTATTTTCTCAGCCTATTTCCTGTATATTAAAATTTTAAAGGTTGAGGAATTGAGGGTGATTTTCATTAATCAGTCTTTCAAACCAAATAATGTTTCTGCAAACATATGTATGTGTATATATATATATATATATATATATATATATATATATATATATATATATATCTGCTTTGACTGAGTCACATACTGTGGAACAATGACAATAAGAATCTTTACAGTTCTAATGGGCATTTCCTTAATATTTATCTGAGATGTCAACAAAGAATCTTGAAACTGTATCCTTGAAATATTTATCTAGCCCCATGCTATATAAAATGTGTCCTGGATTTTATGTTTGCCTTGAGTGTATTTCTTATTTTACAATCTTTTGCCATCTAGAGGGACTGGGTCTTAGAAACAGTTTTATTTTAATCTAGAAAACTCTGGCTCTTTTATATTTCCTGTAAGCGCTGCTAAAAACTGACAATTCTTCCCTTAGCAAATATCTTGTGTCTCATATTTTAACATAGGAAGTTAGAATAAGCATTTAAACTTTGTATATTCTGCTTGGGAATCTTTCCAGTAAAATTCATGAGTTTTTGTCATCAGCAAGCAAGGAAGAGTGTACTCACAAGGACCCAGCCATATTAGCACCCTGATCTAAGATTTCCAGCCTCCAAAACTGAGGGAGAGAAAATAAATTTCTGTTGTTTTTAGCTACCCACTTTATGGAATTTTGTTATGGTAGCCTGAGCAGACTAAGACAGATTTTAGTAAGAAGAAGTGGGGTGCTGTTGTAACAAATACTTAAATGTGGTAGCAGTTTTGGAATTGAATGATGGGTAAAGGCTGGAAGAATTTTTGAAGTGCATTCTAGAAATATGGACTTTAAAGGACATTCTTATGAGGGTTCAGAAAGAAAAGACAAGGGTTGGAGAGACAGCTTCTTAAAGAATATGTAAATAATCATGAATTGAATATGAGTGACCTATGGACATTAAGGGACATTCTCGTCAGGTTTCAGACAGAAATGAGAAACATGTTATTGGAAACAAGGAAAAGCAATCTTTGTAATAAAGGGGCAAAGGACTTGACTGACTTGTTCTTTAATGTTTTGTGGAAGGTAGAACTTGTTAGAGATGAAATTGGATATATAGCTGAGGAGATCTCTAAACAAATTATTGAGGGAGTGGCTTTGTTCCTTCTGACAGCTTACAGTAAAATGCAAGAAGAGGGCAATTGATTGGATAATTAATTATTAAGCAAAAAGAAACTAGGACTTGGAGATATGAAAAATTCTCAGCATACCTACCTTGCAAAAAATGAGAAAGCTTGTTCTAAAGAGAACACTAAGGACGTGGCTGAGCAACCATTTTATAAAGAGATCATGAGAGTGACTCAGGAACATAAACAGCATGTCACTGAAAGCCAGGAATAGAGATGGGATTATATCAGCACAGACACTGCCAGTTTGAAGTAAAGGAGAAAGAGAAAGTGAGCTGGAATGAAGGAAGACTGGCAGACTTCTTGGCTTCTACAAGACAGGACCATAGAGTGACTTGGCTGCAAACATGTGCTATTTTTTGATAAGTGAACTATGACCCCAAAGGTGATTCTGAGATCATCAAAACTGTCTCCTTGATTTCAATGAGTGGGGCTACTGCCTCAGTGTCAACAGGCCAAATGGTATTCACCTAAAGCCTTGAGGCAGAGTTCCCCTGCAGAGCTGTGAGGAGTAGGACTACCCAGCAGAGCCTCAGAGTCTCAACCTTCACCCTGCAGAGCTATGGGGCCAGGATCACCATGACAATGGGTCCAGAAGGTGGGACTGCTGCATTAGTGGGCCTGGAGGGTAAGACATTGAGACAAAGATGGCTATCCTCCTCGAAACTTAAGATCTAATAAAATTTGCCTTGCTAGGTTTTGAACTTGATTGAAACCCATAATGTCTTATTTCTTTTCTATTTCTCCCTTTTGAAATAGGAATATCTATCCTATTCCTGTCCCATCATTATATTTTGGAAATCCATCACTTGTCTTTTTTCACATATTCATATCTGGAGAGGAATTGAATTGTGCCTTAGGATGAATCATACCCTGAATGTCACCCATATCTGATTTAGATCATACAAATTTAGATGAGACTTTAGACTTGGACTTTGGAGTGGGTGCTGGAATGGGTTAAGACTGTGGGGCTGTTGGGATAGAATGAATGTATTTTGCATGTGAGAAGAATACACATTTTAAGAGGCTGAAACAAAGTGCTATTAATTAACTTGTGTCTCCTTAAAATTCATATGTTGAAGTACTGACAACCTATCTGATATTAGAGATAAGGCCTTTAAGGATGTCATTACAGATAACTGAGTTCATAAGTGTGGAGCCCTGAACAAATAGAACTGGTGCCCTTATAAGAAGTGAAAAAGGATATCAGAGCTCTCTCTCTCCACCATATGAAGACACAGAGAGAAGGCAGCAGTCTGCAATCTAGATATGGATGGAATGGATCCCTCACAGAACGTGATCATGCTGGTACTCTAATCTTGGACTTCTAGCCTCCCGAATTGTGAGAAAAAAATGTCTTGCTTACGTCATCCAGTCTACGGTATTTTGTTATGGTGGCCCAAGTGAATACAAGAAGCTTTGGTTTATTGCATGGGTAATTAAACATTAAGTTGTAGTGTGCAGTAATTCCAAGATATAGCAATGGAATTTTGTGACTAATGTTTGCTTAAAAATATCAGAGGCAAATTTTTAAATTTATTTGGGGAGGAGTATTCAGGAGAAAAACTATGAAAGATTTGGAGAAAAATGGACTAATGTGACTAATCTAAATATTTGCTATGCTTCGCATTACTTGTTTAATTAATGGTATTCACAGACACAACATTCTTATATTTTGTCTTACATCAGCGTGCAATTTCTTGCCTGAAAATTAACTATTAAACTGAAAGGTGGAAAAGGAAAATAAGGGTATTGTGATGTTGAAGATTGACAAAAGTTTCCATTAACATGAAAGAAGAAATTGAGCCTAAGTTTCCTCTGAGGTAAAAGATAAATTCTCGGAACAATAAATAAATGGAATAAGTATTGAATATTCACAAATATTTTTATATCATCTTTCTAAATTGCTATATAACCCACAGAGAACTATTCAACATGATATTTTAGGGTCATTAGCAAGATATTACATAATATATAATACATAATATATTTAAAATGTCCAATTCTGCATTGGTTAGGGTAGGTTCATAAATATAATTCAGAATGATCATGCTGTATTTTTATAGTACTTAGGTAAATGGTATAGGAGCCCATGTGGTTTACTACAGATAGCTGGGTTTTCAAGATCTTTATTGAACTGAACAGCCAGAACATAAAACATGATGGCATATGGGTAGTATGTGATTTAGTTCATGTTAGGAGAGGAAAACATGTGATGTTCCGTTGGCAGAAGTCTGCATGATAGTGAATATTCCTGTATATCATGTCATTTGTGGGACCTGCTTTTACTTTTATTTTTCAATAATCCTAATTTATAGGATTCGTTTCTGTTTTTCCTATAGTGATTATGTGATAGGATCATGGCTCTCACAAGGCAAAGATGCAAAGATCTTCAGTTACAGCATGTGAGCGGGTACCATATCCTTCAACTCCAGCAGAAAATTTGGTTTGGTTTTTAGAAGGATGCATAAATTTTATTTTCGGGGCCAAATATTTAGAGCATTTAGATATCATTATGTAAAAAGGTGTTAAAATATGTTATTGGCTACATTTGAAAGGGGTTTGAACTGTACAAATGTCTATTAGTTTGGTGCAAAAGTCATTGCGGTTTTTGCCATTACTTTCAATGGCAAAAAACAGCAATGACTTTTGCACCAAACTAATAGCGATATGTGCGGATGATGGAGGCTCTGTAGCTCTTTCTACCAACTAGAATAACTAAACTCTAAAGAAGTAACTTTTCAGGAGAATTTGAACCATAATTGTCACTAACAATAATTATTTTACACAATAGATGGAGTTTGTTATTTGCAACTTCTACATGATGTTTTAAGAAAATTCTTTCTTTTCATTTAGCACCTCATTGTTGGTTTAAATAAATGCAAAATAACCGCTCATTTCCAGAAAGTTGGCAATAATGAATAGAGAAGTAATTCTGAATGTTAAGCAATAATATCCATATTTAAAATCTATATAAAACACTATCCTTAATTGTTTTCCAGTACAAGAGAAGACATCAATCAATTAACTAAACAAAATAACAGGATATGCAAACCTCATTGAATGTATTTTAGTTTAGATAAAATTCTACTAAAGGTAATTATATAATATATTATCTACTAAAGGTAATTATATAATACATTATTTAGAGTTGTGGTAAATAAACTGTAGAAGCACAGAAAAGTAAAGATTGTAAAAGTACACGTTAGCAGAGCCTATCAAGGAATTCTCCAGGAATATAAAAATATGGTAAAACAATCTACAAGGACATATCTCTTGAAGATGTTGATGTATCAATACATTTGAATATAATTCCATTTATAGTCACAAAGATATATTACTATATATTTTTTCTTTCTATGTTTTAATCTTCTAATTATAACTTGACTTCCCAGGAATGTCCACTTAGAGAAAGAATAAGTGAAGCTGACTTTATTATTCCTGTTAATCGGTGGCGATATATCTTATTGAAAAATGAGAAGTTGGCTTTCTGGTTTACATTTCAACCTCTGGGATGTTGTTTAATGTAATTCTGCCATGGAATAATGAATTTAGTTTTGTTTTGCTTAACAGTTAAATTGTGAAGCTTCTTTATTAGTGGATTCATGTCAGCAATGCTACCCTGTAAGGTCCACGATGAATGCCCAGCAGCTATCTTTTCCTGACGAGTCTCAGATAAGTTCTTACATTTCTTTTCATTAAGCTATTCTATTATCATTAATTTTCACTACTTAGTGAGAAAAGTCAAATGCCAATTTTGGAACCTTTGATGTATGCTTATTCTGTAGAAAGAAAGACACAAAAATAGTTCAACAGAGAAAATGAGCACAGGCAATAACAGACATATTTTTTCTATAATTTTGTAAACTTATCATTTTATAGAAAACAAGTGTTTTATTGTTTTTAATTGCAGGAGTATAACAGTAATTCATGTTCATGTATTAATATTTTAGAGCAAGTATGATAAGGAAAACACAAGGTAATAATCACGAATAATTCTAATTTCAGAGATAAATTGTGATCTACACATTTCAATATATTGTGCATAGTGTTGATTAATATGGTTGCATTATATTCCAGAAAGAAAGTGAAACGTATTAATTATGAAATTCTCTCATATATTTTATTATTTTTTTATGTATTATTCTCTGTAAGCTTATAAATCTGCTTCTGTTATCTAATGCTGTTAATATAAATAACATTTTAAAGGTTATTATACATGCAGTAGAAAGCCTTCTAAGTGACTTTTAACTAACTTGACAGGTTACTGCTTTCAATTATCTTGAAATAAGTACAGACTAATGCTCAAACTGAATATTTGCAGCTAATGAGCTACCCTTTCATCTGCATGTGTACTTACATTTTTGGTATGGAGTTAATCGCATTTGTGTCCAAACCAGTTATTTCATTTATACATGTTTTTATAACTACACAATTTAATTAAAACTAACCAAGCTAATGAAATGTGTGAAAGATATATCTTTGATAATATTGTTGAATAATTCAAAAACATGGTAAATTCAAATAATCAATAGAAACGTATTTAATTATTGGTAGGCATATCATCTATAAAGAATCACAGGAATTTGAAACGCATCCCTGAGATTTTTTGAAAGCTGCTTTAGCACACTTTTAAGGCTCTGGTATTAGAATTTGCAGCCTACATACAAAAGTATCATTTTCATGTGAAGAAGAAGAGAGAGAAGAAACAAATCAGCAAGAGTAGGCTCCAATCTGTTCTGTATATTCAAGGAACCCTTACATGAAGAAACAGTGTTGTTCCTACATCTGAGCTGACTTATAAACATAGCTTGTGCTTTTGCTTAAAATAAAACTGTTAAAATAGGAAAGTCAAATACTTGCTCAATTAACCTGCTGATTAGTGATCGACATCATGTCAGGTAAGAGAGTATTTAGTCATGCCAAACTGTCCTCCCGAAAGTTTGAACAGATGCCCACTCCTTGCAGCAGTACACAAAATTGTCTGTTTCCCATGCCACTGCCAACTCCCAGCATTGGCATAGTTGAACATTTGTGGATTGCATGAATGAAATAAATTTACATGTATAAATATGCATTTTATTTACAATAAAATTTTACATTAAAATAACTGTACAGTCAATCATATTCCATTGAATTGCCTATTTATTTCCTTTACTAATGTTTTAATAAGTATTTTGATATTTCCTAATATCAAATTTATATTTAATTAATATTTAATTATATTAATTATATTTAATTAATTAATATTAATTAATATTAATTAATTAAATATAATTAATATCAAATTTATATTAAAATTTTACAATAAGCTATTTCAGAAATTAATAGTTTATTCTTTATTTTGGAATTTACTTTCTTAAATGTTGATATTGTTTTAGTTATAAAGGGATGTTTATATTATAAAGTAAATGCACCAGTGTTTTCTGATTTGGTGTCTTGCTTTGAAAGACCTTTGCTGCGACAAGCTTATATAAATATTAATTCTTATCTACTTCTGTTTCTTTATATTTAAATACCTGATATATCTGTAATTTATTTTAACAAGGTTAACTAATTTTGGAAGTTACTCATTGAATTCCTATCTTTCTATTACAATAACATTACAAACAAAATATCCATGAACACTTACATGCACACACACATGCACTTATTTGTCGTGATTGCTCCACTGAGTATAATTTTATTGCCAGGCTTTATCATGCTTTTTAATACTGTGAAGTGGGTGGCTTCACATTGCTTTTTATTTTTAATTCATTTCTTGCTATCTTCTTTCAGTTGTTATTCGAATATTTTTAGCTCTTAGGGAGGCTGAGGCGGGTGGATCACCTGAAGTCAGGAGTTTGAGACTAGCCTGGCCAACATGGTGAAGCCCTGTCTCTACTAAAAATATGAAACTTAGCTGGGCGTGGCGGCATGTGCCTGTGATCTCAGCTACTCTGGAGGCTGAGGCAGGAGAATCACTTGAACCCGGGAGGTGGAGGTTGCAGTGAGCTGAGATCGTGCCACTGCACCCCAGCCTGGGTGACAGAGCGAGACTCCATTTCAAAAAACAAAAACAAAAACAAAAAAACAAATACTCTATCAACTTTGTCAAGATCAATTTGGGTAAAATTGACCACTCTATAATATGAACCAACATTCCAAGGGATGTTACCCTTCTATATATGTTCTCCTCTCTTTCTTTAACATCTTATTTTACATTAAATATAATATTGATCTTCCTATATATCCTTTTCATTTTATTTTGATTAAATTTATTCTTGGTTACATGTATTGTACTTGCTAAAGAATTACTTTATAATTTTTATATTTTCTATGTTAGTTTTGTATTTATTGTTCCAAATTTTAACGTATATTTCATTCATTTAGATTTTTCAGACATATAATTGTACCACATGCACACAATTAATGAAAACGTTTGTTTTCTTTCTATTATTTATTAGCCATACATTTTTCTTGACAATTTGCATTAGGTAAACCCTACAAAGTCCCCCAAAACTAATGAAATAAATACAGGCATACCTTTATTGTGCTTCACTTTATTGCACTTTGCAAATACTGTTTTTTTTTTTCTTTTTATGAATTGAAGACTTGTGGCAACTCTGCAGCCAGCAAGAGTATCGACAGTATTTTTTTTAAACAAGATATGCAAGATGTGCTCATTTTTTTCTCTGTGTCACATTTTGGGAATTCTCACATTTCAAACTTTATCATTACTATTTTATCTGTTATGGTGATCTCTGATTAGTAATCTTTGAAATTACTATTGTAAATTCTTTGGAAGCACCACAGACCATGCCATATAAGATGGCAAACTTAATTAATAGATGTGCCTGTTCTGACTACTCCACTGATCAGGTGTTCCCGTTTCTTTCCCTCTCTTTAGACCTCCCTATTCCCAAAGACACAACAATATTGAAATCAGGCCAATTAATAACCCTACAATGGCCTCTCTAGGTGAAAAAAAGAGTGAAAAAAAGTAGAAAAAGAGTCACAGACCTCTTATTATGAATCAAAATCTAGAAATGATTAAGTTTAGTCAGGAAGGAATGCCAAAAGCCTAGATAAGCTGAAAGCTAAACCTCGTGTGATGAACAGCCAAGTGTGAATGCAAAGGAAGAGTTCTTGAAGAAAATTTAAAATGCTACTCCAGTGAATACACAAATGATAAGAATTTTTTTTAAAAAGCCCTGTTGCTGATATGGAGAAAGTTTTAGTGGTCTAAATATAAGATCAAAACAGCCACATTCCCTTAAGTCAAAGCCCAGTCCAGAGCAAGGCTCTAACTGTCTTCAATTCTATGAAGGCTTAGAGAGGTGAGGAAACTACAGAAGAAGAGTTTGAAACTAGCACAGCTTGATTCATGACACTGAAGGAAGAAATCCATCTCCATAATAAAAAATACTGCAAGGTGAAGTAGCAAGTGCTGATGTAGAAGCTGCAGCAAACAATCCAAAAGATGTAACTAAGGTCATTGCAGATGGTAACTACACAAAACAGCTGCTTTTCAATGTAGATAAAACATTCTAATGGAAAAAGATGCCATCTAAGACTTCCATAGCTAGAGAGAAAAAGTCAATGCCTTGCTTTAAAGCTTCAAAAGACAGGCTGTTTCTTGTGTTAGGGGCTAATGCAGCTGGTGACTTTAATTTAAAGCCAATGTTCATTTACCATTCAAAAAAATACTGAGGGCCTTTAAGAATTATGCTAAATATACTCTGTTTGTGTTATATAAATGGAATAACAAAGTCTGGATGACAACTCATCTGTTTACAGTATGGTTTAGTGAGTATTTTAAGCCCACTTTTGAAACCTACTGCTCAGGAAAAAAGATGTTTTCAATATATTGCTGTTCATTGACAATTCACTTTTTCATTCAAAACCTCTGATGAAGATGTACAAAAAGATTAATTTTTTTTGCCTGCTAACAAAACTTTCATTCTCCAGCCTATGAATCAAAAAGTACTTTCTACTTCCAAGTCTTATTTGACAAGTACATTTTTAAAGCTATTGTTGCCATAAATAGTGATTCCTCTGATGGTTCTGAGTGAAGTAAACTGAAAACCTTCTCAAAAGGATTAACCATTCTTGATGCCGTTGAAAACATTCATGATTCACGGGAAAAGGTTATATTAGCAACATGAACAGGAATTTGGAGGAAGTTGATTCCAACCCCCATAGATGACTTTGAGGGACTCAAGACTTCAGTGGAGGAAGTAACTGCAGATGTGGTGGAAACAGCAAGAGAACTAGAATTAGAAGTGACACCTGAGGAAGTGATTGAATTTTTGCAATCTCGTGTTAAAACTTGAACGGATGAGGAATTGCTTCCTGTGGATGAGCAAAGAAAATAACTTATTGAAATGGAATCTACTCCTGGTAATGTTGTGAACATTGTTGAAAGGACTGAAAATATTAAGAATATTTCAAAAACTTAGTTGATAAAACAGTGGCAAGTTTTAAGAGGAAAGACTTCAATTTTGAAAGAAGTTCTTCTGTGGGTAAGATGCTATCAAACAACATCACATGCTACAGAGAAATCCTTTATGAAAGGAAGAGTCACTCAATGAAGCAAATTCATTGTTGTCGATTTTAAGAAATTGGAACAGCCACTCCAGCCTTCAGCAACCACCATCCTGATCAGTCAGCAGCTATTGGTAACAAGGTAAGATCATCCACCAGCTAAACAATTACCAACTTGCCAAAGGCTCAAATGTTCGTTAGCATTTTTAGCAATTAATTATTTTTAATTAAAGTATGTGGATTGCTATTTAGACATAATGCTTTGCACACTTATTAGACTACCACAGTGCATAAACATAACTTTTATATGCACTGGGAAATCAAAACAATTGTGTTCCTTTCTTTATTGCAATTTTTGCTTCATTGTGGTAGTTTGAAATAGAACCTGCAAATGTCTTTTAGTTATGACTGTATAGTCAATCCTTTGTATGAGTTGGTTACACATCCATGGATTCAATCAACCATAGATCAAAGATATTGAAGAAAAAAAAAGGATGATTGTGTATGTACCAAGCATGCTCAAACTCATATTCATGTCATTATTCTCTAAGAAATATGGTACATAGTATTCCATGGTGTATATGTGCCACATTTTCTTAATCCAGTTGTGCACATGTACCCTAAAACTTAGAGTATAATAATAAAAAAAGAATCAAATACCAGAGGGAAAAAAAAAGAAAAATTAAGTATCTCTTTAAGATGTTGAGAAATAAACAATCTGATCAAGAAAAAAAAAGAAATATGGTACACAAACCATTTATATAGTATTTTCATAAGATTGGTGTTATAAGTAATCTGAAGTTGAGTTAAAATGCATGGAAAGATGTGTATATGTTATATGTACATACTCCACTATTTTATATGCTTGAGCATCTGTGGATTTTTCTATTTGTGGGAGTACTGGAATCGATGCCCTATAGATTCCTAGAGATGACTAGGTATTTTATAGTATATGTATTCAATGTATATAATTCATAATATACATATTATAAAACACAGTAGTATTGTAGACAGAGTGAAGTCTTCTTTTTCTTTTCTTCCAATCTTAACACGGTCTTTGTAAGAGACTTCCAAAATAGTGAATATGTATAAATCCTTTAAGCCAAGGTGTATGTATGTATGTATGTGCATATACCAGTGTGTGTACATTCTTGAGCAATATACAATACTATTTTCTGTGTTTTTGTCAATTCTTACAAAATTAGCGAGTGTGTGTTTGTGTGTTTTTTCTATTGGCTTTTTTACTGTTTTCAAATTTCTATGTTGTAAAATATAGAACTACTTTTTTATGTTATTACTGTATATTATTTATTTAATTAAATGTTACACAATTTAATTTTACTATACTGTGTTGACAGATATACTGTTTATTTCCAAATATTTACTATTACAAAATGCTTTAATTAACATCATTTGACATGATTACTGGTGCATAGCTAATATCTTGATAGCTTACAAACCCAAAGAATAAAGTACCTCAAGAATACATTCACTCTAAAAGAAAAATGGTACATTAGATTACAGGTCTCACAGGAACAGAAGTTTTAGAATAGATACATTAATAATTATAAGAAAAAGTGTGCAATTTATAAAAAATAAAAAGGTGAATTATTAGATGTAAGCATACAGTAGTTGAAATTGTGTATATTAAAGACACATTTAAGAGCAAAGTCATCACAAATAGAAATAAATTAAGAAATGGAAAGAGACTTAAAATTTCCCAAAGATTAAGTGAAACAAATAGAAAATATAAAAACAAAAGTTATGACAATTGAGAAACAGAATTAGAAATGCTATTATCCATTTCTTTTTTTTTTTTAATGAGTACAGAGCTTTAATATTCAAATTGTGATGAAAACATTGAATTTGGGGGAAATCAATAAGTTTATGATAATAATTATTAGTAATATTAACTCCCATTATTTTATTTTATTTTATTTTTTTAAATTATACTTTAAGTTTTAGGGTACATGTGCACATTGTGCAGGTTAGTTACATATGTATACATGTGCCATGCTGGTGCGATGCACCCACTAACTTTTAAAATGGACATAGAAAACTTTTCATAAAATATTTTGAATAATAAATGGATGTCAGTTTTCCATAATTAAAAAACTGGTGAAATAATTCATACTGAAAGATACTTGAGTAGCAAAGAGAGGGATCCGAAAAAGAAACAACATATCTAGACATAATAGTGAAATTTTAATGAATCAATGACAAGGCGAATCCTAAATTATATCAAAGATAAAACAGATCAGCTGAAAAGGGATAAAGGTCAAATCAACATCATTTTTTTCCACAAAAACAATGATTACAGGACAATATTGGGATCATATTGGAAGAAGAGAAACAACTTAGAATTTTTTATTCAGCTAGCTGCCATTCAGAAAAAAAGTATATGATAAAAACATTCTCAGGCATATAGGCAGAAGGAAGCTTGCCAAAGAAAGTAAAGAACATTGAAAATTGTTGGACATGAGTAGAAATAGGAAGAGAGAAGTCCTTTAGATACTATAAAAAATATTCACAAAAATATCATATAATTTGATATTTGTTATCTTTTACCTTTTTTTCTTGAACATTTAAAAAATGTTGAGATAAGTGTAGATTTGCATGCAGTTGTAAAGAAGTAATATAGAGAGATTCTATGTAACCTATACCCAGTTTCCCCCTGTGATTAAACAACTACATAATTTAAAAAAAATTAAAATACAAGAGGACAATTATTTGCATTGCATTTAAATTGTCTTAGATATTATAAGTAATTCAAGATGTTTTAAAGTATAGGGAAGAAGAGCATAGGTTAAATACTATATCATTTTATATAAGGGACTTCAGTATACTGAGACTTTGATATCCGTAGGGGTCCTGGAACCAATTCCCCACAAATACCAAGGTAGAAGGGACACATGTATATAACTTTTAGGCTTGGCTCTTTAAATTCAGTATGTTTCTTTGGCTATTCACCCAGGTTTTTGCATGTATCAATAGTTACTTCCTTTTGGGAGTTGAGTAATATTCTATGGTATGGAAGTCCCATTTGTTTATTTAACCATTCACTCATTAAATGACTTTTGGGTTGTTTCTAGTTTTGGGCTACTAAGAATTAATTTCTGTAAACATTTATATACAGGTTTTGGTGTGAAAATAAGTTTTTATTTCCCTTAGATAATTACGGGAAGTGCAATTTCTGGGTTTTGTGGTTGCTACATGTTTAGTTTTGTTTGTGTATCTGTTTTTTTTTTTTTTTTTTTTTCAGAAACTGGCAAATTGTTTTATAGAGTGGCTGCAACATTTTACATTCTTGACAGCAATCTGTAAGTGGCAGTTTCCTCACATCCTAGTCAGCTTTTGGAGTTTTTGCTCATTTTAATTTTAGCTATTTTCAGAAGCGTGTTGTAATATTTCATTATGATATTAATTTGAAATTTATGTACAATGTTTATGTGATTATTTGCCATCTATATGTCTTTTTTGGCTAAATGTCTTTTCTTGCATTTTTTTCCATGCTTGCTTGTTTTTACAGCTGAGTTTTAAGAGTTCTTTACAGCTGAGTTTTAAGAGCTCTTTAAATTTTAGTTATTAAATTTTTGGATATTTGGTTTAAAAATATTTCACCCATCTATGTACAAGATTAATCTAAAATTCATCTGGAAAGGCAAAGGAACTAAAACAGCCAAAAAACTTTGAAAAAAAGGAAGAATAAGTTCAGAGTTTCAATTAATCTAATTTCAAGATGTAATATAATTACAGTAATCAATGTATGATATTAGTGAAGACACAAGGATGAACAGAATAGGGAATTAATAAAGAGACACACACAAACATGACCAACTGATATTTATTGAAAATGCAAGAGTAATTTAATGGGGGAAAATAGCCTTTCAGAAAAATAAAAATTAAAAAAACACACCTTATACAAAATTTAGACAAAATGCATTATGGATGTAAATGTAAAATTGAAATTATAAAAATTTTAGAAACATATATCATATAAACATAGGAGACAGTCTTCAGGATCTAGTGATGGGCAAACAGTTCTTAGGCTTGCTATTAAAACCACAGTAAAAGAAAACATTGATAACTTAGACTTCATTAAAATTAAATATTTTTCCTCTAAAGAGAAACAACACGAGTAGGAAAAGACAAGCTACAGACTCTTATCTTAAAAAAATGTGTAATCAGAAATTAAAAGAGAAATTGTCTCTGTAATCTAACATTTATGATAAAAATACAGATATCAATTCAAATATATGTTTAAAAAAGAATAAACAGATGAAGGTACATGCCTGTGTATATGCATAAAGTAAGGTTAGAGAAACAGTAAGAGAAAATTGCAAAGAGAATAGATCTTAAATGTCCTCACCACACACAAAAAAAGGAATAACTATGTATATCAGTACTACATTAAGTATAAATTGATTAAACAAGTAGAAGATAAAGTTTGACAAATTGAATATAAAATATAAATATGAGTTTCTTAAAATAATCATCTCTATAATATAAGTGCATACAAAATTTGAAAATTAAAGGAAGGAAAATATTCAGGTAAATACTTAAATGAAATATGGATTATTTGGATCAGCATTAGATAAAATAGACTGTAAGATTGGTTAGGGATGGTGAGGAGCATCATATAATCGTACCAGTGTTCATGAGAAAAAGTATAACACTCTGATGAAAATTTTCAACCAGCAAAATAGCTTCAAATTACAAGTATATGAGAAACTGATAAACCCATTAGCCTACTGAGAAATCATCAACCAATCACACTTGATAATTAATAGGTTAAGGAAATGTTCAGTTAAATTATAGAAGATCTGAATACCAAAATCAACAGGTGTAGTATTGTGTCCGGAATTTGGTGGGTTCTTGGTCTCACTGACTTCAAGAATGAAGCCGAGGACCCTCGCGGTGAGTGTTATAGTTCTTAAAGATGGTGTGTCCGGAGTTTGTTCCTCCTGATGTTCGGACATGTTCAGAGTTTCTTCCTTCTGGTGGGTTCATGTTCTCGCTGGCTTCAGGAGTGAAGCTGCAGACCTTTGCGGTCAGTGTCACAGCTCTTAAGGCAGCGCGTCTGGAGTTGTTTGTTCCTCCCGTCTGGAGTTGTTCATTCCTCCCGGTGGGTTCATGGTCTCGCTGGCCTCAGGAGTGAAGCTGCAAACCTTCACGGTGAGTGTTATAGCTCATAAAGGCAGTGTGGACCCAAACAGTGAGCAGCAGCAAGATTTATTGCAAAGAGCGAAAGAACAAAGCTTCCACAGGTGGAAGGAAACCCGAGTGGGTTGCCACTGTTGGCTCTGGCAGCCTGCTTTTATTCCCTTATCAGGCCCCACCCACATCCCACTGATTGGTTCACTTTACAGAGAGCTGATTGGTCTGTTTTGACAGGGGGCTGATTGGTGCGTTTACAATCCCTGAGCTAGACACAAAAGTTCTCCAAGTCCCCACAAGATCAGCTAGACACAGAGCACTGATTGGTGCATTTACAAACCTTGAGCTAGACACAGAGTGCTGATTGGTGCATTTACAAACCTTGAGCTAGACACAGAGTGCTGATTGGTGTATTTACAATCCCTTAGCTAGACACAGAGCACTGATTGGTGCATTTACAAACCTTGAGCTAGACACAGGGTGCTGATTGGTGCATTTACAAACCTTGAGCTAGACACAGAGTGCTGATTGGTGTATTTACAATCCCTTAGCTAGACATAAAGGTTCTCCAAGTCCCCACTAGATTAGCTAGACACAGAGCACTGATTGGTGCATTTACAAACCTTGAGCTAGACACAGGGGGCTGATTGGTGTATTTACAAACCTTGAGCTAGACACAGAGTGCTGACTGGTGTATTTACAATCCCTTAGCTAGATATAAAAGTTCTCCAAGTCCCCACTAGATTAGCTAGACACAGAGCACTGATTGGTACATTTACAAACCTTGAGCTAGACACAGGGTGCTAATTGGTGTGTTTACAAACCTTGAGCTAGACACAGAGTGCTGACTGGTTTATTTACAATCCCTTAGCTAGATATAAAGGTTCTCCAAGTCCCCACTAGATTAGCTAGACACAGAGCACTGATTGATGCATTTACAAACCTTGAGCTACACACAGGGTGCTGACTGGTGTATTTACAATCTCTTACCTAGACATAAAGGTTCTCCAAGTCCCCACCAGATTAGCTAGATACGGAGTGCTGATTGGTGCATTCACAAATCTTGAGCTAGTCACAGGGTGCTGATTGGTGCATTTACAATCCTCCAGCTAGACATAAAAGTTCTCCAAGTCCCCACCAGATTAGCTAGATACAGAGTGCTGATTGGTGCACTTATAAACCCTGAGCTAGAGACAGGGTGCTGATTGGTGTGTATACAATCCTCCAGCTAGACATAAAGGTTCTCCAAGTCCCCACTAGACTCAGGAGCCCAGCTGGCTTCACCTAGTGGATCCCGCTTTGGGGCCGCAGGTGGAGCTGCCTGCCAGTCCCGTGCTGAATGCCTGCACTCCTCAGCCCTTGGGTTATCGATGGGACTGGGTGCTGCTCGTCTGGGAGGCTCGTGCCGTGCAGGAGCCCACGGTGGGTGGGGGAGGCTTTGGCATGGCAGGCTGCAGGTCCCAAGCCCTGCCCCACGGGGAGGCAGCTAAGGCCTGGAGAGAATTCGAACGCAGCACCAGTGGGCCAGCACTGCTGGGGGACTCGGCGCACCCTCTGCAGCTAGCCCAGGTGCTAAGCCCCTCACTGCCCAGGGCTGGCAGCACCAGCAGGCTGCTCTGAGTGTGGGCCCTGCCGAGCCCACGCCCACACAGAACTAGCGCTGGCCCCCAAGTGCTGTGTGCACCCCTGGTTCCCGCCCATGCCTCTCCCTCCATACCTCCCCGCAAGCAGAGGGAGCCCACTCCAGCCTCAGAAAGCCCAGAGAGGGGCTCCCACAGTGTAGCAGCAGGCTGAAGGGCTCCTCAAGCATGGCCAGAGTGGGCACCAAGGCTGAGGAGGCACCGAGAGTGAGTGAGGGCTGCCAGCACGCTGTCACCTCTCAGTATTGTATACTTGAAAATTCCTAAGAGACTAGATCTTAAATGTCCTCATCACACACACACAAAGGGATAAGTACATCAGATGATAGATATGTAAATTAGCTTTATTGTAATCATTTCACAAAGTATACATCTATCAAACATCACATTATACAGTATAGATATATACAATTTTTATTGCCAATTATATATTAGGGAGGTGGTATATTAGTCCATTTTCACACTGCTGATAAATACATATCTGAGACTGAGAAGAAAAAGAGGTTTAATTGGACTTACAGTTCCACATGCCTGGGAGGCCTCAGAATCATGGCAGGAGGCAAAAAGGACTTCTTACATGGTGGTGGCAAGAGAAAATTAGAGAGATGCAAAAGTGAAATCCCTTGATAAAACCATCAGATCTTATGAGACTTATTCACTACCAAGAGAAAAGTGTGGGGGAACCACCCCTATGATTCAAATTATCAATTTATCAAATAAATAAAATGTTTGGAAAAAAATTAAATTGCCAAGCTAACTAGATAGTACTGCAATTCTTGAAATATAAAATAGAAATTAATATCACTAACATATTAAAGCTTAACATTTTATAAACTATTTGAGAACAATAAATATGCTCGTAATAGGAAAGAAGTAATTTGATTATCCCTGCTTAAACTAAAACAAAAACCACAAAAAATTGTACTTTTGCAAATTCAGCTGAGGCAACTATTTTTGTTGAGAGAATTTGTTATTCAGCCTTCTCAATGAAATGTTTTCCCTTACTCATCATCTGACAGAATTTCGACTCACGCATTTGCCAGGTCACCTTTAAGTTGTGCCAGTGAATATTAGTGGGGTGTCAGATAGTCACACACTTTCTATACGCAACAATCATATTGTGTAAGAAACCTAAGGCATATAAACATGAAACACTGACTACAACTTTGTAACATTATGTAGGCTCTGAAAAGGATATTAACAGCCTGACGTGCAATCCATACACTCAGACTAAAAGATTCTCACTAAAGTAGAAATTAAACTATAGTGAAGAACATTGAAAGGAATCAGTGTTGCTTAAACAAATGAGGGAAATTTCTTTTTGTGAGTGTTCTGGGGGAATAGGTGTGAGAAAGCTGTCTTCAGATAGCCCTTCCCTGTATTCTCTAGAAAATCTCTGTGGCCCAGTAGTTAAAATGGAAACAAACAGGGAAACCATCATTACAGCAATACAGGAAGAATAATTAAATTATAACAATAATTTTAAAGAAAAATACACTTATCTGTCACATTTTATTTTGTCTATAAAGTTTCTTACATTACCTTCAGCATTGTCCAAGGATGGCATTTTCTACTTTGGGCTATGATAGATGAATTGCTGCCAATTGAGTATGTTACCATACTGACTTAATGACCACTTGGCAAATGTATTTCTGAGAAAAATCTAATAATTAGCATAAGAAGAGTGGTGGGGCAACATTTATTTTAGAACATATTACAAGCTCTGTACTTCATAATGGTATATAGTTGAATAGGGATTTTTTTGCATTATTTGCATAATTTTAAAGGTTTCCTCTTAACATATGACAGTTCTTTTGAAGAATGCTTCTAATCCTAGATTATCTAGAAATAATATGTGATGAGTCTTTGCACTTTCCATTCATATTGCATATAATGCTTCTAAAAAAATGGGCGGCCGTATGTTATAATTTCTTCTTCTGTAAGGAAAAGGAATGCATATGACTCATAGCAGTTATAAAGGTTGAATTACTAATTCTGAAATTTCAAACCATAGTTAAATTAACATTTTTGATGTGAAAGTCAGATTGTGATGCAATTAATGTTAAATGAGGTTTTAAAGGGCTTAAACCTTAGAACTCAGGAGTCTATATCAAAAAAAACAAAACTTCTGATTTTTTTAATTTAAAAATTCAATAAAATTTTGTGGCAATTATTTTGAAATTGCTAACATAATTCTTAAATAATAGAATCACTTATCATTGTGTTTTCCATTACATTTTTTTGTGTAATGTCATGGTAACACAAAACTTTTCTTTGAGATTTTCATACATTATAATTTTAAGATTTTAAGATTTCTCAAAGACCAAAAATCTGATCTGTCACACTTTATTTTATCTGGAAAACTTTAAATGCAATTTTTCTGTTTTCAGGGATTAAATTAACTTTGAGTTGCATTTTTGGATTTATAATTTAGGTTATTCCAATTCAACAGTTTAATTAAATTAGATCATTTTTCCTTCTTTAGAAAAATGTCAAGATACTATAATTCACACACAGAAAGCATTACAAGTAGCTTAATATAAAAATAAAGATGTGATGTTGCTCACGTAGTGTTTTTAAAAATTCTCCTTCTGTTCAATTATTTTTCTCTAAATATTCATTATGTGATTATAAAAGCTGCCATATTTTAGGGGAATATAACAAATTCTTACATTTCACTGGCTAATTTAGGTTGGAAAATTTAGAGCTAGGCAACTATTTTGTGTACAAGCTTTGTAAATTCAAGTCTCAGCTTTCTTGTATATGAAATAGGAGATAAAACAGTGCATTCTTTAAATGTTGTTCTAAGAAATAATTAAGAAAGCATATGTAAATGCTAGGCATTATATCGTATGCTAACATTTTATTGAATATTCAATTAACTTACTAACTTCAAATTTACTTTACACTAATGAAATTGGCAAACGTGGGAAGATAGATAGTCTAAATTCCATTTACTTAGGTGAGCAACAGGAGCTCTCTTGAGATAGTGGTGGGAGAAAAAGAGCTCGTATGCATTCTAAAGAGCAATCTGGTAACATTCTGTGAAATTAAGTACCTGTGTCTCATTGCCCTGTTATTCTGATCATGTGAAACTTTCACCTGGGCTTCTAAAAAACCCTGCATTAGGAAGGTCACTGTGGCATTTAGGGAATAAAGGAGTTTGAGGCTGCCTAGGTGTATATAACTGAAGAAACCAATACAAAATATTTATTGCATGAGAAGTATATAGTACAATGCAATAGTCTGAAAAAATAAACTAAATATTAATAATATTCAACATCATTTTGAGATTTTCAATGTCTGTATGAGGACATGTGAGCACTGTTTTGTAATATCTCTTATAGTGCATTGTGTTGAAAAACAGCTAGCTGACATTCCATTGTAACTTTGAGGCACTTTATTTATTATGTTGCATGTAATATTCATGTAATCTTCAAAACAACTCACATTTAGCAGTATGTAAACTGAAATGCAATAAAGGTAAAATAACTTACACAAGTCCTATACCTAATAAATAGTAAGGTTAAAATTGATATAATGATTTATTTGATTCAGGGTCGGGTGTGGTGTCTCACATCTGTAATCCCAGCATTTTGGAAGGCTGAGGTGGGTGGACCACATGAGGTCGGGAGTTCAAGACCAGCCTGACCAACATGGTGAAACCCTGTCTCAGCTAAAATTACAAAATTAGCCGGGCATGGTGGTGCATGCCTATATCCCAGCTACCTGGGAGGCTGAAACAGGAGAATCACTTGAACCCAGGCGGAGGAGTTTGCAGTGAGCTGAGACTGCACCATTGCATTCCAGCCTGAGCAACAAGAGTAAAACTCAATACCAAAAAAAAAAAAAAAGATCTATTTGATTCAAAAGTCCATGTTCTTAACAGCCAAGAATTCCTTTGGCCTATTAATTTCTGCAAGAAACATTATATCGATCCTTTGTTCAGAATATGAGGCATATGTAACACAAAGTGTATCAGTCATTGTCTGATCCGCAGGGAATATCAGAGAGTCATTCAGACCCAAGTATGGCTAAAAATTTATTTGTTTCTGATTTCAGAAAATTAATAGTAAGAAATATAATTGCTAAAGGAAATAATGTATGTAATTCCAGATTTCCACATTGGCTTTTTGCACAAAAACCGAGAAAATAAATTTTAATAATTAGGTTTCATGGTTAGCTTATAGAAAATAAATAATTGACTCCATGTCTACAGTTGCTTTGAAAATCCAGAAATATTTACTACCGCTACCCCTAGAACTCCACAGGAAAGGTATACTTCCTTGTCTTATTGCTACTGAACTTAATATGTAACTTGCTTTGGCCAGTGGAATACTAGGGCTTGTGATGTGACTGGTGAATTGAATGTATTAGTTCAATTGGATTACTAGTCTTGAATTCCTGCCTTTCCTGATAAGAATATGGCTTAGATATTCACTGGTGTTAGTATTTAAGGCACATGGAGGATTCTTGATCCAAACTTACAGTCTGAGACAAGGTTAAGTCCAGATTATATCAACTAAATGCTAGCTAACACATAGATGTGTATGCAAAAAGAAAATGAACAATTAAATGATCATTGTTGTATGTTGCAGAATTTTTGAGATGAATTCCTTATATAATATTTGTGAGACAATGCAGAATAATTCATAATTTGGTGCAAGGTATGGGGTAAAATGTATGTGACATTGTCTTGATAACTGGCATCAGAAAACCGTTATAGGAGATCAGAAAAATGCTAATGGATGTCAAACGGTAGCGAAACATTTGGTAAAAGTTGAAATAGTGGACACTTACTTAATGAACTTGTAGTGTTAGTAGTAATTCTTGGTCAAATATTAAAAGTGTAACTGGTTTATGTAATAGAAAAACAGGAAACAGAGTCTAAAAAGAATTTGCCAGTTTATAAGCAGAATTTAGAGGAAATATGGATAGACTAAAAATTCAGAGGTGGAAAATAAAAGTATTTCTCAACAAGTCAAATTTCTGGCTATGAAGAGAAAGTTTCATACGAATACAAAATCAACAGTATGGCTGTGACACCCTTTTCTAAGACCTCTGAAGCTGTGTAGTGGATCTTTCTAGCTCCACAAAAGAGCTTCTAAAAAGCTTGAGGACATTGTGCTGTAGAATCTTGATATGACAAAATTCTGTATAATTAAGTCTAGAGGACAGATTATCAAGAGAGAAAGAGTGAGAGAAAGATCACAATACTTGATTGTAGCATAATAAGAAGAAAATATGTATTAAAGAGAGTAGAGCAGATAGTTTTAAGTATGCACATCATCCTTTCCCCAACTCCAGGCAGTGCAACACAGAGAGTGTATTAGTCCATTTTCATGCTGCTGATAAAGACATACGCAGGACTGGGCAATTTACAAAAGAAAGAGGTTTAGTGGACTCACAGTTCCACATGGCTGGGGAGAACCTCATAATTATGATGGAAGGCAAAAGGCACATCTCACATGGTGGCTGGCAAGAGAAGAAAATGAGATCCAAATGAAAGGGGTCTCCTCTTATAAAACCATCAGATCTCATGGGACTTATTCACTACCACAAGAACAGTATGAGGGAACCTGCCCCATGATTCAATTATCTCCCACTGGGTCCCTCTCACAACATAAGTGAATTATGGAGCTACAATTCAAGATGAGATTTGGGTGGGGACACAGCCAAACAATATCAGAGAGAGACCCATTTGCTTGAGGGAAAGAGAAGGAAGTGAGCATAGGACTTTGCTTTGGTACCAAACACTGGGCCCACCACAGTAAAATCCAGTGCCAGGCAGACCCCTACAGTTCCAGAATCCAGACAGGTACCCATAAACAGAGTTTCCTGTGCTTCTCCACCATCAGGTGAGAACCCATAGTCCCTGCAAAATGGACTCAATCTCTGGCCCAAATCCTCACCAACTGACTGCAGTGGACTTGGGTTCCAGACAAACCTCAGCAACAGGCAAGCTTCAAAGGATTTGCATGCACCCCAGTGCTACATGAGCTTTGGGGGCCACAGGATTACAACCCTGGGCTACTCCAGATGCAGTGATCATGGGCTTAGTGCTCCCGCTAGCACTGCAACAGCTGCTGTGGTCACAAGCTTAGAGATCGCACCAGACAACCTGCCCAGAATCTGTGCACAGGCTTACTGTTAATGGTAATTACCAGACAAAGCTAAACTGTAAAAACTGGAATAATTACCTACTTCTCCAATGAACAGACATAGATGCACATTGACAAGAATCAAGAACAGTGAGGCAAACATGAACATAAGCAAATGAACAAAATAAAGTGGCAGTGACTGACCCAAAATAAATGGAGATGTATAAACTTCTTGACAAATAATTCAAAATTGCTGTGTTAGGGAAGCTCAGCAAACCTCAAAAGAATATAGATAAAATATTTAACAAATAAGAAAAACAAGGAAGAGATCAGAACAAGAAATTTAATAGAGAATTGGAGTTTTACAAAAATAAATTCTGGTGCTGAAAAATGCAATGAACAGAATGCAAAATGCAATAGATGGCATCAACAGAAGTACAGATTAAAGAGAAGAATTTGTTGAATACAGGTTATTTGAAAATATAGTCAGAGAAGAAAAGAAATTAAGGATAAAGGGAAATAAAGAAAGGGTATGAGATATATGGGATACCACCAAAAGGGGTAATATTTGCATTGTTGGAGTGTAAGAGATAATAAAGACAGTGGTAGAAACGTCATTAAAAAAAACAATAGCAGAAAACTTTTCAAACCTGCAAAAAGACATAAATATAAAGGTACAGGAAGGTCAAAGGTCACCAATCAAATTCAATACAAATAAAACTACCCAAGACATATTATAATCAAATTGTCCAAGATCAAATAGAAAGAGGATTCTGAAAGCAGTCAGAAAAAAGAAACAGCATACAAGGGAATGCTTCCAGTTTTTGCCCATTCAGTATGATATTGGCTGTGGGTTTGTCATAAATAGCTCTTATTATTTTTAGATATGTCCCATCAATACCTAATTTATTGAGAGTTTTTAGCATGAAGGGCTGTTGAATTTTGTCGAAGGCCTTTTCTGCATCTATTGAGATAGTCATGTGGTTTTTGTCTTTGGTTCTGTTTATATGCTGGATTATATTTATTGACTTGCATATATTGAACCAGCCTTGCATTCCAGGGATGAAGCCCACTTGATCATGGTGGATAAGCTTTTTGATGTGCTGCTGGATTCAGTTTGCCAGTATTTTATTGAGGATTTTTGCATCAATGTTCATCAAGGATATTTGTCTAAAACTCTCTTTTTTGGTTTTGTCTCTGCCTGGCTTTGGTATCAGGATGATGCTGGCCTCATAAAATGAGTTAGGGAGGATTCTCTCTTTTTCTATTGATTGGAATAGTTTCAGAAGGAATGGTACCAGTTTCTTCTTGTACCTCTGGTAGAATTCGGCTGTGAATCCATCTGGTCCTGGACTCTTTTTGGTTGGTAAGCTATTGATTATTGCCACAATTTCAGCTCCTGTTATTGGTCTATTCAGAGATTCAACTTCTTCCTGGTTTAGTCTTGGGAGAGTGTATGTGTCAAGGAATTTATCCATTTCTTCTAGATTTTCTAGTTTATTTGCATAGAGGTGTTTGTAGTATTCTCTGATGGTAGTTTGTATTTCTGTGGGATCGGTGGTGATATCCCCTTTATCATTTTTTATTGCATCTATTGATTCTTCTCTCTTTTTTTCTTTATTAGTCTTGCTAGTGGTCTATCAATTTTGTTGATCCTTTCAAAAAACCAGCTCCTGGATTCATTAGTTTTTTGAAGGGTTTTTTGTGTCTCTATTTCCTTCAGTTCTGCTCTGATTTTAGTTATTTCTTGCCTTCTGCTAGCTTTTGAATGTATTTGCTCTTGCTTTTCTAGTTCTTTTAATTGTGATGTTAGGGTGTCAATTTTGGATCTTTCCTGCTTTCTCTTGTGGGCATTTAGTGCTATAAATTTCCCTCTACCCACTGCTTTGAATGTGTCCCAGAGATTCTGGTATGTTGTATCTTTGTTCTTATTGGTTTCAAAGAACATCTTTATTTCTGCCTTCATTTTGTTATGTACCCAGTAGTCATTGAGGAGCAGGTTGTTCAGTTTCCATGTAGTTGAGTGGTTTTGAGGGAGTTTCTTAATCCTGAGTTCTAGTTTGATTGCACTGTGGTCTGAGAGACAGTTTGTTATAATTTCTGTTCTTTTACCCTGCTATAAAGACACATGCACACGTATGTTTGTTATGGCACTACTCACAATAGCAAAGACTTGGAACCAACCCAAATGTCCAAAGATGATAGACTGGATTAAGAAAATGTGGCACATATACACCATGGAATACTGTGCAGCCATAAAAAAGGATGAGTTCATGTCCTTTGTAGGGACATGGATGAAGCTAGAAACCATCATTCTCAGCAAACTATCGCAAGGACAAAAAACCAAACACCACATGTTCTCACTCATAGGTGGGAATTGAACAATGAGAACACTTGGACACAGGAAGGGGAACATCACACACCAGGGCCTGTTGTGGGGTTGGGGGAGGGGGAAGGGATAGCATTAGGAGATATACCTAATGTAAATGATGAGTTAATGGGTGCAGCACACCAACATGGCACATGTATACATATGTAAGAAACCTGCACATTGTGCACATGTACCCTAGAACTTAAAGTATAATAAAAAAATATACATATAACAAAAACAAAAAATAAGAAACAACATATAAAGTAATTCCAATATACCTTGCAGCAGACTTCCCAGCAGAAACCTTACTGGCTAAGAGGGAGTGGAATGATAAATTCAAACTACTGAAGCATAAAGCCTGCCAATCAAGAATACTGTATCCAGAAGCTGTTCTTCCAAAATGAGGGAGAGATAAAGACTCACAGACAAACAAAAGCTAAGGGAATTTATCATTATAAGAACTCTTTTACAAGAAATACTAAAGAGTGTTCTTAAAGGTAAAAAAAAAAAAAAAAAAAAAAAAAAAAAAAAAAACAAGATGCTAAAGAGCAACCCAAAACATCTCCTCTGAAAGTACAAAACTCACTGATAAAAGTAAATACACAGTGAAATTTAGAATTTTCTAAGTCTATAATGGTGGTATGTAAATCACAGATCTTTAGTGTGAAGGATAAAAACAAAACTATTAAAACAGAAAAACTACAAAAACTTGTTAAGGAATATGCAATAGAAAAAAATATGTAAATTGTTACATCAAAAATTCAAAACAGACTGGGTGTGGTGGCTCAGAAACCTGACAAAAACAAGCTATGGGTAAACGATTCCCTATTCAATAAATGGTTCTGGGATAACCTGCTATCCATACACATCCGTATGCAGAAAATTAAAAATGGATCTCTTTCTTACACATTATATAAAAATTAACTCAAGATGGATTAAAGACTTAAATGTAAAACCCAAAGCTATAAAAACAGTAGAAAAAAAAAAAAAAACCTATGTAAGACCGTTCAGGACATAGGCTTAATCAAAGATTTCATGACTAATATGCCAAAAGCAATCGCAACAAAAAGAAAATTGACAAATGGGACCTAATTACAGTTTCCACATAGTGAAAAAATCTATAAACAAAATAAACAGACAACCTACAACATGGGAGACAATTTTTGCAAACTATGCATCTGACAAAGGTCTAATATCCAGCATCTATAAGGAACTTAAACAAATGTACAAAAAAAAAAAAAAAAAAACAACCCCATTAAAAAGTGGGCAAAGTACATAGACACTTCTCAAAAAAAAAAAAAAAAAAAAAAAGACATACACGTGGCCAACAATCATATGAAAAAAATTCAACATCACTGATTATTAGAGAAACACAAATCAAAACCACAATGAGATACCATCTCACACCAGTCAGAATCTCTGTTATTAAAAAACCAAAAAAATAACAGATGCTGATGAGGTTTTGGAGAAAAGGGAATCCTTTTACACCATTGGTGGGAGTGTAAATTAGTTCTACTATTGTGGAAGACAGTTCCTCAAAGACCTAAAGACGGAAATACCATTTGACCAGCAATCCCATTACTGGCTGTATAACTAATGGAATATTACTTTATTTTATTATAAAGACACATGCATGGGAATATTCACTGCAGCACTATTCACAATACCAAAGACATGGAATCAACCTAAATGCCCATCAATAATAGACTGAATAAAGAAAATGTAGTACAAATACAACACAGAACACTATGCAGCCACAAAAAAGAATGAGATCATCTCCTTTGCAGGAACATGGATAGGGCTGGTGGCCATTAGCCTTAGCAAATTAATGCAGGAACAGAAAACCAAATACCACATATTCTCACTTGTAAGTGGGAGCTAAATAATGGGAACACGTGTACACATAGAGAGAAACAACACACACAGAAACCTATTGGAGGGTGGAGGGTGGGAGGAGAGAAAGGATCACGAAAAATAACTAACAGGTATTACTAAATACCTGTGTGATGAAATGATCTGTACAACACCCCCATGACACAATTTTGCCTATATAAGAAACCTCACATGTAACCCAAAATTTAAAATAAAAGTTAATAAATAAGTAAATAAGTAATCTCCAACTCTACAACAGTAGGAGATTCTTCCAATTTTAAAATGGGATAAGGAAATAAAAATTACCATTACACATTTTATTTTAAATTTTAAGTATCATACCAGAAAATATTTAAAAATATTTATGCACCTTATTTAATGTATTACATTGTGTAGTTAGCCATAAAACCTACATGAAAATTAACATTAAGTTATTTAACAATTATTTAAAGCATCCATTTTCTGAATTATTAATACTTTTTTAACTTTTTAATTTCTTTTTAAAGACAGGGTCTTCCTATGTTACTCAAGCTAGTCTCAAACCCCTGGCCTCAAGCAATCTTTTTACCTTGGCCTCCCAGAGTGTTGGGATTACTGATTTGAGCCATAATGCTCAGCCAATACTTATTTTTAAAACAGGATAATTAACAGGATAATGCATCCATGCCATTTGCAAAATTAATGCAGTTCTCAATTTTCTATTACATTACCTGTCTTTACTATTCATCATATATTGTAAAGATTTACTTGATTTATTTTTATTACTAATTTTACACACATCCTTAGCCATTTACAGTTAAATATAGACCATGCTTTCACATAATAATTATAAATCATTAAAAATAGATATGGAAAATACTGTAAAATTTCAATACATTAACAATTACAGACCAAATATTGTAAAGAAGTGATATGGGTTGGTTGTGTCCCCACTCAAATCTCATCTTGAATTGTAGCTTCCATAAATTCCACTTGTCGTGGGAGGGACCCGATAGGATGTAACTGAATCATGGGGTTGGGTCTTTCCCCTGCTGTTCTCATGATAGTGAATAAATGTCATGAGATCTGATGGTTTTATAAAGGGGGGTTCCCCTACACAGGCTCTCTTTTGCCTGCTTCCATGTAAGACATGACTTTGCTCCTCCTTTGCCTTCCACCGTGATTCTGAGCCCTCCCCAGCCACATGGATCTCTGAGTCCCTTAAGCATCTTTTTCTTTATAAATTACCCAGTCTTGGGTATGTCTTTATTAGCAATATGAGAACAGACTAATACAAAGGAGAATGGCAATTTAAAAGTTATAATGTTGGGAGGAGTGGGAAAATCCATAGAAAATCACATTTTTCAAGAATTTAAAAATTACTCTAATTTTCTACTATCCTTACTGGACAGTTCATTTAGCTCTTGGATTCCAGGTGACTGACACTTTCATTGATTAATTTGATTTTGTCGACATACATATCTCCTTAATATATAAAAGCCCTTACATTGGTTATTATGAATTACTAACTGAAAACAGCTTCAGGGTAGAAGATTTAAAACAAAATCAATATTGAGTAGCCTGTTGATAAATATCACCTTGCTGACCTCCGCTACTCTGAATGGCTTTTTTTTTTTCCGTTCTGTTTGGCACATACAGCACAGGGGCTAAAGGACACTCATGGTCAAATACTGTTGGCTGCTGGGGGTCAATAGAAAAATGAAGGTAGTCAAAGAGACACCACCAGCTCACATGCCACACTAGCAAGATTCCAGATTTAGGTTATGTTTAGGTGACATTTATCTAATAAGAAAAGCCAAGCAGAATGATAAATGCTTTTCACTGTGTCTGAGGAGAAATGGGTTTATAAACAAGCACCTGCCATAAATCACAAGAACAGTTTGTCAAAAGTAACTAGAGATTAGATGCATCTTTATAATTACTTGAGATATCTTGTGTCCTGCTTTCGAATCTTTCACTCCACTCTCAGATCAACTATTCTATGCTGCTTTAAGCCTGAATTATTTCCATTCCATTTAAAACATGGGCTTACAGCCAGAATGCTTTTAAGATAGCTCCATGACTCCTGCAGTACTGTCCATAAATATATCTGGGAATAATTGCTAGATGCCCAATAATAAAATACCACAGATGAGCCACCACCTTCTCTCCAATTTTCCAGCTCTTTCTTCCTCATTACATATTAGTTTTCTACTTTAACACATTTGATGCTTACGTACATCTGTAGTAAGCTAGTGATTTTCAGTTTTGAAAGAGAATGGTTTAAAGAAATTAATACTTTTTTTCGACATAATGGCAAATAGTTTTTATTTGAAAGTTTTATCCATGTTACACAATATATGCAAAAATAGAACAAAAGAAGGCTTCATAATATAAATGACACAGGAAGGGTCAAAATGTTTCCTTTGAAAAGTATATTATGTTGAAAAGTAGTAGATCAAGTCTTACAAGTTTTCACTCTGCAGTATTATTAGCCATCAATAAATTGTCTGAGTGCAAGAAAATACCCAATTTACAGCATAAAAATAAAAGATTAGATAGGACAACAGCTTGGACATAACAACACATTGAATTAGACTTCCTTTTAAAATGTATTTGTGTTTCTTCCTGTAGCTACAATACTTAATTGATGCACAGTTTCTCTAATAGTGTGCCTTCATATTGGTTAACAAAAGAGCTTTGCAGTAATCACAGAATAAAAAGTGTGGAGCAACACAATAAATGTCTCAGCGCTTGGGTCAGCCCATTTAATTTTCCTTTCAAATTCAATTGTTCACCTGCTGTGCTTATTAAATACAAGCATACTATCTGTATTTGAATGCACTGGCTGTGTCATTTTGGCTCTTTCTACCTACTGCTTTTGCCATTTCTAATGAGAGCTGCCTGTGTACAGCATATCCTCAGAATTTAAATTAGGTATGCTTTTCCACACACAATTTTCAGTTATTTAAATTACCATATAACTAATTTATAATCATAGTATTTCTACTGGCTAATCAACATATTATCTTTATAGTAGTTTGAGGAACAACATACATTGCCAAAGGGAACATTTTAAATTAGTAAGTTATGTGAGTTGCTTAGTAAATTATGACCAATTAGAGATGCTTTTAGATTTCAATACGTTTAATGTTTGGGTGCTCAGATATTTGTTGATGGATTGGTAGAATTAATTAGCATGTGTAAAAATAGAACTTACTGTCTCTGTCTATAGCGATATTTTTGTAATGACTTATGTGACAGCTTTTATTCAATTATTTAATAATACAATTCTAATATTTTCATAAATAAATAAAAAGAACCAGTTGAAATTGAAAAAAGAAAAGTGGAATAATTGGCTATGCAGAATTTTAATAACAGATATGATTATGCAGCTGAAAAATAATATATATTTTTATATTACTTAGATATTTCAGATTCATATATGTACCAAATAATCCATGTTAGCACTAGAAATTTCATTACTATAGAAATGAATAACAGTAAAGAAGAAATAAAAATCAAAATTAATGAACTAAGGTATCTTTCAATATTAAATTTTTAAAAAGTGTTAGGTCTTAAATAGAAAATCAATGGAAACAAGGGCTCACTTTAATTTAACCCATTAAATTATTTTTTTTAAAGTGGAAATTATTCATAATAGTTTTAAACTAGATAACTATACTTTGACTTTTACATAGCGCCTCCTATATTACTATTATTCAATAATTGATATGAGTAATATACATTTATAATAAAAATATGTTATATAATATATGACATCAAAATATTAACACAACTATATCACATATGATATTCCATAATATATGCGATATTACATACTATAATAAAAGTTAGCATGTTATACATATGTATGTATATACACATGTGGTTATACATTTGTATATATGTGTATGCATATGTGTGTGTATACACACATGTGTATATGTATACACACATATGCATACACATAGATTCTTAGTTGCTTTTATTAAACTTTGACTACTCTTTTAAGAGTCTATATTTCTTCACATTGACACTAGGATACAGACTGCTTTTGATTACTCTCTTCTTTCTATTTAAGATTTTTACTATTATTAAAAATCATTCTGAGACCCTAAGAGCTAATATAAAGAGCACTTTAGCTAATGAAGTAAATTAACAATAAATAAGCAATTTCACCTCTTGCTATATACCTTAGAAAAACAAGCCTTTATCACCACACATGTTCAATTATGTTCATGGTAGCAATATTCCTAGTATCCAAACACTGAACTGAGATATTGACATGGGTAATCAAACAAACGGGGCTAAAGAATGGATAAAAATAAACTGTGATATAGAATGAATCCCATTGAAAGCAAGTATTCTCATATTCTTATATTGGTTTTGGAGAAGTCAAACAGTATCTAGTAAGCTTACGCTTTGTGAACTTTACAATCCATGTTAAAATTTTACATTTATAAACAAAACAATATAAATCTTCTACTTAGGAATTTCCAGCTAAAAGCTGCAAACTTGTGAATTAAAAATTAACTGCCATGGTACAAAGATAAATAAAGGAATAGTTAAAAATAACATTATAAACTAAAATAATTGTTGAAAATACAGAACCCAAAAAAGCATAAAGACATCCAGATTAAGTATAAAATTAAATAATATAATCAGATCTAATTTTATCAGGGGTCCCAACAAATATCCCTGAAAAAACTTTTTTAAAAATATTTTTAATTTTTTGATTAATATAAAAATTAAATATTCAGCTATATAAAACATGTAATACATAGATGATAAAATATTTTAATACATAAATGTAATATAATTTTTAAAAAATGGAAGTAGATCTGGCAACACTAGTAAATAAAACTAGAGGTAATAATATTAATATAAAATAAAGTATATATTAATATAAAAAGTATTATTAGGGGCAGAATGCCACCAACATGACACATGAGAAAATTCACTGAGACGTTATCTATAATTTAAAAATTCTATGTATCTAACAATAATAGTCTTCACATATATGAGTTTTGGTAGGGAGTTTATAGATGTTCAATATATTATTATCTTTACTCTTTGTGTATATGAAATATTTCAGAATATATATCAATTTGTAAATGCAGAAACATTTTAAATAATTGTAAAATGTTAAAATAGTTGTGACCAGTAATTTTCTGTTAAACTGGTCAAAACGAGTAAAAATAGTTATTAAATTCTTTGGAGATTTATAAAAAGGCTTACAGTATATTAAGAAATAATTTTTTAACAACAACTGAAACTTAGTAAGAACAGTGGGAGGTCATAGCATTCAATCTAGAGTATGAACCCATCCCCCATATGCCTGTGCCTTGGAGAAAGGCTTTCTACTGCTCAAAAGTCAAGGGGACCCTTCTTTTTTTGAGGTGGAAGGCTTTCTGCATGAATACAGCAACCAGTGAACAAGGGCAGATCCTATTTTCCACAGTTAAATGGGAAAATAATCTTTCCAACATTGAATGTGGATATCCACATTCAAGAGAATAAAGCTAGGCTTCTACTTCTCACTATACACAAAAATTAGCTCCCATTGAATCATAGATCAACATGTAAGAACAAAAAGCTGTAAATTGCATAAAAGAAAATATAGAAGTAAATTGTTGTAAACTTAGGTTAGGGTTTCTTAGATACAAAACCAAAAGCACTCATGACAAAATAATTATTACACAGATAAATAGGAGTTTTTCAATTTTAAAAACTTTTGTGCTGAAAATAAAACCCTCAAGAAAGTAAGAAGGCAACAACAGAAAGTGAGATAGCACTTGCAAATCATATGTGCTGTGAGAGACCCATATCCCTAATGTAGAATAAAAATTTACAAACCAATAATTAAAAGACAAATAATCCAATTTAAAATTAGATTTTAAAAATGAGCAAAGGAGACACATAGACATTTCTCTAGAAAGATGTATAATTGTAAAATAAACATATGAAAAATTACACATCATTAAGTATTAAGGAATGCAAATCAAAACCACAATGAGATATCAGTTTGAACTTACTAGGATTATTATGATAAGAAAGATAGTAACCAGTGTTTGTGTTGTGAGCTAAATGTGTCCCCACACAATTTCATATCTTGAAGCCTAATTCACAGTACCTCAGACTATGACTGTTTTCAGAGATAGAGCCTTCAGAGAGGTATTTATGTTAAAAATAGGCTGTTAAGGTGGACCCTGATTCAATATGACTGATATTGGAAAGGAGATTAGGATACTGATAACAGACAGACAATACAAGCATACAGGCACAGGGGTACTATTGATAAGAGACAAACACCAGGGGCATACAGGAACAGAGGAACTGCCTTGTAAAGAGGTACAAGAGGGTCGCCACATGCAAGCCAAGAAGACAGGCTTCAGGCAAAATCAGCCTTGCTGGACCTTTGATCATGGTCTTCTATCTTGAAGAACTGTGAGAAAATAAATATCTTTTTTTAAAGGCACCGAGCCTATGTGGGGGGTGTGGGTGTGTGCATGAATGTGTCAGCCCTAGCCAACTAATACAGATGGAAAAATATTTTTTAAAAATCAGAGAAATTGGAAATCTCATACATTGCTAAAGTGATCGTAAAATGGACAAAATTTAGAAACTTTCTCAAATTGTTGGATATCGCAATACTATCTGATCCACATATATATTCAAGAGAAGTAAAGTCATACGTCCACAGGCCAACTGTACAATGTTCATAGAAGCCTTATCCATAATAGCCAAAATTAGGAAACAGCCCAAGTGTTCGTGGATTGATGAATTTGTGAAGAAAATACAGTACATTCATATTGAGAGATGACAGCGTGCTGGCAGCTCTCGCAGCCCTCGGTCACTCTCAGCACCTCCGGGGCATTGGCACCCACTCTTGCCACGCTTGAGGAACCCTTCATCCCGCTGGTGCACTGTGGGAGCCCCTTTCTGGGATGGCCAAGGCCGGAGCCGGCTCCCTCAGCTTGCAGGGAGGTGTGGAGGGAGAGGCGCAGGTGGGAACCAGGGCTGCGCGGCATGCTTGTGGGCCAGCGCAAGTTCCAGGTGGGCGTGGGCTCAGCAGGCCCCACACTCAGAGTGGCCAGCCTGCCCCGCTGGCCCTGGGCAGTGAGGGGCTTAGGACCCGGGCCAGCAGCTGTGGAGGGTGCGCTGGGTCCCCCAGCCGTGCTGGCCCAACAGCACTTCACTTGATTTCTTGCCAGGCCTTAGCTGCCTCCCTGCGGGCAGGGTTTGGGACCTGCAGCCCACCATGCCTGAACCTCCCCCTACTGCCGTGGGCTCCTATGTGGCCCAAGCCTCCCCGATGAGCACTGCCCCCTGCTCCACGGCACCTGGTCCCATCGACCGCCCAAGGGCTGAGGAGTGAGGACGCAAGGCGCTGGACTGGCAGGCAGCTCCACCTGTGGCCCCAGTGCGGGATCCACAGGGTGAAGCCAGCTGGGCTCCTGAGTCTAGTGGGGACTTGGAGAAACTTTATGTTTAGCTAAGGGATTGTAAATATACCAATCAGTGCTCTGTATCTAGCTCAAGGTTTGTAAACACACCAGTCAGCACCCTTTGTCTAGCTCAGGGTTTGTGGATGCACCAGTCGGCACTCTGTATCTAGCTAATCTGGTGAGGACTTGGAGAATCTTTGTGTTTAGCTAAGGGATTGTGAATACACCAATCAGCACCCTGTGTCTAACTCAAGGTTTGTAAATGCACCAATAAGCCCTCTGTGTCTAGCTGATGTGGTGGGAACTTGGAGAACTTTTGTGTCTAGCTCAGGGATTGTAAATGCACCAATCAGCACCCTGTCAAAACAGACCAATCAGCTCTCTGTAAAATGGACCAATCAGTAGGATGTGGGTGGGGCCAGATAAGGGAATAAAAGCACACTGCCCGAGCCAGCTGTGGCAAACTGCTCAGGTCCCCTTCCACACTGTAGAAGCTTTGTTCTTTCGCTCTTTGCAATAAATCTTGCTGCTGCTCACTCTTTGGATCCACACTGCCTTTATGAGCTGTAATACTCATGGCAAAGGTCCGCAGCTTCACTCCTGAAGCCAGTGAGACCACAAACCCACCAGGAGGAATGAACAACTCCAGATGTGCCGCCTTAAGAGCTGTAACACTCACTGCAAAGGTCTGCAGCTTCACTCCTGAAGCCAGCGTGACCACAAATCCACCGGAAGGAAGAAACTCTGAACACATCTGAGCATCAGAAGGAACAAACTCCGGACATGCCACCTTTAATAACAGTAACACTCACCGCGAGGGTCCACGGCTTCATTCTTGAAGTCAGTGAGACCAAAAACCCACCAATTCCAGGCACAATATCATGGAATTTTATTCAGGAATAAAACAAATGAAGCATTGCTGCATGTAATAATATGCATAAACTTCGAAAATATTATGCTCACTAGGTATTCATATTACCACATGTAAAATTGATTCATTTATTTGTTATGTCTAGAATAAGTAAGTCTATGGAAATTAAATTAGGTTAGTTATTGAACAGGCATTGGCGGTAGCTGGGAATGAGGGACTGTAAACAGGTACAGGATTTCTTTTTAGGAAAGGGATGATGACTAGTTTCTTAAATGATAGTAATGGTTGTACAACAAAAACACTGAATAGTACACATTAAAAGCTATAGTATTATGATATGTGTATTAAAACTCAATAAAGTAGTTAAAACTGAGTATTTGCTAAATTCTAAGTTTTAAATAGTCAATGAACAATTTGTTCATGTTCACATGTTATCAAAGCTTTATTTTCTCTGGATCAGTGAGAAATTATGGGGCTAAACTCTGAAAGTCAAAGAAAATCTAGAAAGTTGAGTCCATTACTTGAAACTAAGAAGTTAAACTGAGCTTTTAAAACCTCATTGGTATGAAAAGAAATGTACATGTCATGGTTTATACAGCAAATGGAAAAAATAATTATTATTGGACTTGGTTTGAGACCTCTAGTTTACACCATAATTATAAAACTGGAATTTAAATAAACCATCTCTAGTGACTAAAATTCTGTTTAAATTATGTTATTCCTTCATGAGATTAAATAACTTTACAATGTTGATGATGTTAGTCTATTTGTCTTCTAGACATGAATTGAAGTCTCTGAAGTAAGATTTCATCATCCAGAAAATTAAATTTTATGTAATTTGTTATATCCAATGTGTGGCACTTAACCAAACCTAACTATAAATACAAAGAGAGAAAACAATTGACCAAAAGTCAAGAGCATTCAATAGAAATAACTGAAATAGGATAAGACAATGCAGTCATCATATATGGACATTGAAATAACTATTCTTCTTCATTCAAATAGCAGACAAGATAGGTAACTTTATCACAGAACTGAGATGTTACAAAATAGAAAAAATAATAGTAAAATAAAAATAATACAAAAAAATACAATGAAATATATTGGGGAAACCTGCCCCCAGTATTTCAACTTAGGTTCTTTCTATTTTCCATAAGTGTTGACCAGCTGAGAAATAAAGACAGATAGTATAAAGAGAGGAATTTTACAGCTGGGCCACCAGGGGTGACATCACATATCAGTAATCGTGATGCCTGCCTGAGCCTTAAACCAGCAAGTTTTTATTAAGGTTTTCAAAAGGGGAGGGGGTGTAAGATTAGGGAGTAGATACAAAGGTCACACGCTTCAAAGGGCAAAAAGCAGAACCACTAATAGGGTCTAACAAAGATCGCATGCTTCTAAGGGAACAGGACAAAGGGCAAAAGCAGAACTACTGATAAGGGTCCAACAAAGATCACAAGTCTAAGGGCAAAAGTAGAACCACTGATAAGGGTCTATGTTCAGCGGTGCACATATTGTCTTGATAAACATCTTAAACAACAGAAAACAGGGTTCAAGAGCAGAGAACTGGTCTGACCACAAATTTACCAGGGTGGAGTTTTTCCCCTCCCTAGTAAGCCTGAGGGTTCTGCAGGAGACCAGGGCATATCTCAGTCCTTATTTCAACTGCATAAGACAGACACTGCCAGAGCAGCCGTTTACAGACCTCCACCCAGGAATGCATTCCTTTCCCAGGGTGTTAATATTAATATTCCTTGCTAGGAAAATAATTTAGCGATATGTCTCCTACTTGCATGTCTGTTTATAGGGTCTCTGCAAAAAGAACAATATGGCTTTTTTTAC